>NC_092167.1:10043552-10296052 GCF_045791955.1 Oncorhynchus clarkii lewisi
GCTTGACTGGAGCGGGCGGATCGATGGACTCCTGTAAGCATCACATCTTATAACCAATCCTGAGGGGAGGAGATCTGAGGGCCTGATAGATTATGCATGGGCAGTCTCTCCTTTCCACTCAATAATGGCATAATGAAGACTTAATGGACACCTTGGCCAAGAGGCAGACTTACATAACCCCTATTATTACTTACTACACACACACACACACACACACCGTGGCGTTGTTTTGCTCTGTCACTCCAGGATGCTGTGACTGGCCTACATTTCACTTAGCTCCGGCTGTATCACATCTGGCTGTGATTGGGCGGCGCTCAATTGGCCCAGCGCTGTTCGGGTCTTGCCGGGGTAGGCCGTCATTGTAAATAAGAATTTGTTCTTAACTGACTTGCCTAGTTAAAGGTTAAATACATTTAAAAAATAATTGCAGCCTCAATTTCTTCCTGGCTGGATGTTTTTTGGACCATCAGTGTTTACTGGCTGCCATCATTACTCCCATTTTAGACTAGCTCATTATTCTAAGTGGAGACCGGTGGATGTCCATGGTAGATGGCCTCCTCCACGTCCCTCAAGTCTACAGTTGTTTTCTCCCCCCTGTCAGTAGAGCCCAGGGAGAGTGAGAAGCCGTGTCGGTGTACGACAACACGAGTTGGTCTTCACTGGATAATACAACTCGCTAGCTCCAGTTATATAATGAGTCAGGGAATGCTCATTAGATGGTGCTGGAAGGCTCCTGTAGGTAGTCTGCTAGGTAGCAGCCTTCTCCCAGGCTGTGTTGACTAGGAGTCTTTTTGAGGTGAGCGTCGGGGTGAAGTGGTGCTGTTGTGTAAATGAGGCCTGTGGAGTACTGTTACGTCTGGGTCCTCCTCCACCGGTACCAGCTGCTAGCTAATGACTTCCCCTGAGCTAGAGGGCCTAGTCCACCGGTACCAGCTGCTAGCTAGTGACTTCCCCTGAGCTAGAGGGCCTCTTCCACTGGTACCAGCTGCTAGCTAATGACTTCCCCTGAGCTAGAGGGCCTCCTCCACCGGTACCAGCTGCTAGCTAATGTCTTCTCCTGAGCTATAGGGCCTCTTCCACCGGTACCAGCTGCTAGCTAATGACTTCCCCTGAGCTAGAGGGCCTCTTCCACTGGTACCAGCTGCTAGCTAATGACTTCCCCTGAGCTAGAGAGCCTCCTCTTCCTCCTTGTTCTCTTTGCCGTCAGCCTGCTAGAGCTGAGAACACGATGACCATGGAGAACACCAGGCTTGGTCACGATGCCTCACTAACACACCATCCAACTACAGGTGTTGAGGCTTCGCTCGCTTGCGCTCTCTCTCTCGCTGCGTGTCCGAAGATTGCTGGTTTGTTTAACCATGTTACCACATTTATTTGGTGATAGTTTGGTCCTGTTATGAATATTGAAACCCATACAATCTCACTAAGCCAGGTCGTCATTGTAAATAAAAGTTGCAAAGTTGCATCAGAACACTGTAAACTGTATTGTTCGATGCAAGTAAACTCTTAAATTGAGCTTTTCCCCCAATTTTAGAGATCTCTATCTAAGACGGTATCCACCAGTCCTGTTTAATCCCTGTAGCCCGATGCTCCGATGCCCCGCTCCGATGCTCCGCTCCAGTGCCCCGCCCCGCTCCGATGCTCCGCTCCAGTGCCCCGCTCCGATGCTCCGCTCCAGTGCCCCGCCCCGCTCCGATGCTCCAGTGCCCCGCTCCGCTCCAGTGCCCCGCCCCGCTCCGATGCTCCAGTGCCCCGCCCCGATGCCCCGCCACGATGCCCCGCTCCGATGCTCCGATGCCCCGCTCCGATGCTCCGCTCCAGTGCCCCGCTCCGCTGCCCTGCTCCAGTGCCCCTTTTGGCAGCACATACACACACACTTTCTGCCTGGCACTCAAAGTGGGTCAAGTTCTCCACTCGACAATGGCGTGTTCTCTGCCCGGGCTCCGTAAGCCCCCGCTAAGAGGCTAAAGTTTTCCGTTTAAGTTGATGGTCTGGTAATGCTCAACCACTCGTCAGCTAGTCTTCTTGTACGTTTTATCCCACTTTGTCCGTTATTTGCAACCCTTGCTGCATTCCCTTCACCCTCATTCACCTTCACTGTCTTGTTCTAAAACTGTGGGTGTGTGGTGTGTGTTGTGTGTGAGAGATGAAGAGAAACATTGGGTTAGAGGGAGTCGGCCAGAGCAGGGCACTGCACAGCTTTGCTCATCTTGAACCTATAATGAGTAGTAGTTTGGGATGCTTGTTGATGAGTTAATCAGTGATTCTGCGCAGTGCCTTGCCGCTCCTTCTAGACTGCACTTGGTGAGAGAGACCACATCATCACAGAGGGGTTTGAGGGGGACAGGCAGGTTGGCCCACACTCTCACAGAGCATTACTGATGGGCTGAACCTGTGACCTTGGGTAGAAGGCTGGATGGGGGTGTGGGGTGAACACTGATTCTAACCTTGGCCTGTGGTTCAATTTGAGAGAGCGGGTTCACTGAGGTTGAGGCCTTGATGCTCCACTCCGATCATAATGTCTCCCTGTCATGTCCCCCCCTCCCCCAGGGAGCCGACAAGGAGCAGAAAGGACCAGACGGACAGAGCGCCTTCGAAGCCGCCGAGACCGACGCCATCAAGGCTCTCCTCAAGTGAGACGGGAGCCTAGAAGGGACGGACGGATGCAGCAGTGGTCCCCCAGACAGACCAGATGGACACACCCCTTCCCCCGACCTCTGTCTTTAGCACTGCTTTGTCTGTTTGTGTTTTTGTTTTTTTCCCTTTTTTGTTTTGTTTTTTTAAGTTGTAGGGATTCTCTCTTCTTGCCTCTTCAGTAGCCATTGAATGGATGGACTTGTCAATCATGTCTCCCTTGGGGACCAAACACTGAGGGGAAAAGCACTGACTTGGACCCTCCCAGAACACACAAGGATGCAATGTAAAAAAAAAAATGAATAGAGCTTAACACTTAAATATGATCGCTCTCAAGTCCTGTGTGCACTCCTTGCACAAAGATGTTGGCAGAAAAACCGGAGACATTCAATAGTGTTCAATTTTGTTGGCCGTTTTCAGTATTGTAAGACCACTTGGTTATATTCATCTTCCAAACATCAGTTGTGCTAGATGGAGAACGGTTGTAAAGATGAATTCTATTAGCCCAGTAAGATGGCCTCTTTCCCCTGGCTGTGTGCTGTAGCTCTTCTCTGTAGACCTGACTGGCTAACTGTCCAGCGCTTCAACTAGGGGGGTTTGTACTGTATGAGAGGGTAGGTCCTGTTTAGGTCGCTAATAATATTGGTTACCCACTCTCTACGTAACCCTCTACTGATAACATATCACACTAAACATTAATGACCAAGGTTACTCTAACGTATAATAGCGTAAATACCCCCTTGACCAATCACCACGTTGGCTATTTCAAAAAATGTATGTTTAAAAAAAAAAAAAAAAAAAAAAAAGATGAATCTGTTATTAAAACATTGCTGTGTAGTGATGGCATTATGTCAACATTGACCATTATGCAATTTAGAATTGCATGTTTTTCTCTTTGAGTGAGTTTTGAACGTGTTCTGATCTGCAATCCTTTGTTGCCGCAGTGTGTTTTGTATTAGATGAATTTGGTGGGTGGGCTCTGAACGGAGGGATATACAGGGGTTTAGGGTTCAAACTGTGGATCGGGGAAATGATCGTCCTCTCGCTCTCTGGGTTTGATTAACCTGCCGGCTCTGCTGCATGTCAGAACTGCTTCTACTGCTACGTTCTCCAAAATGGCTGCCTTCCTCTTTTGGTTGCTTTCAAGTAATTACAATTCAATGGTAACAAAATACTTTCTCTCTGGCATTGTTGTGAGGGGAAAACTGAAATAAAACATCTTAATTATTCTTCTTTGTGTGGTAATCCATTGATTTTGTTTTCTGCTGGTATTGTCACATTTCAGTCAGTCTTTACAAATAGAAAAACACTCATTGACTCTGAACGGACACTTCTGAGCGGTGCGTACACTTAACTGTAATCTATATTAGTTCCTTTGTATACAGCTATACACGTCTGTGGACCCACTTACCTGCGAGGCTGCGATCCATACTAGGTGCTTTGTATACAGCCATGCCCTCCATCTTAATGACTTGAGTATTGCTTGTGTCTTTGTCAAACTGTCAGCAGCATCAAAGCCCTCCTCCAGCTGTGTCTGAGCCTGGAGCACAGTGGGTTGTCCTGAATGAATAACAAGCAGGAGCTATTGATTCCATTGATTCCTCATTATACTGTCTGGGCTCTCTGAGTGGTGAGTGTCTCTGGCAGGGGGAAAAAATGACTTGCTCATATTGTTCACTGACTGCTGCCTCTAGAGTGCCCCCAGTCCCAGGTGAACTAGCTAGCTCGCTCTCCCCCCGGTTAAATACCCTCCTCTGCTTAGACGTTGACTAACACCTAGCCAGTTGCCTCCCATTGGGTGAAGGGCCAATGGAACACTATCAAGTTCTGCTGCTCTCTCCAGCCTATAGGATGACATTAGAAAATAATGGCTGAGGTTTGAGGAAGGGATGTTTATCACTGACATCTTGGTGTTTTATTTTCCCTTCGCTGGTGTCTTTTTGTTCATATCCTTTGGCTTCTCAATAGAAATCAGACTGTGTTCATGAGCTTGACCTGAACGAAGTCTCCCTTTTCAACTCCGATAGGCCTGTGTGTCTTTCAGGAGGTGAATGAGGTATCTTGATGGTATGGGGGACCATTGAGTTGCTTCCCTGATGCTTGTAGACATGGGTCACCTACCAGGCACACTGCTCTGTACAGAGGAGGACTGAGAGCATGACATCAGTCTGAAACATACAACAATGTGCTGTGACGGCAGGGCCCAGGTCTTTTTCATATTTCACTAAATGACGCATGGCTTAATGAAGAGCCAGTTTTGTACCGTCTGAGATCATAATCTGCTTTCTTCATCCCTACACATTGCATGTTATGTTCTGTTATGCTCCTTGACAGTCAATAGAATACCGTGGACAAGCTCCGGTCAGGAAACCCATTCCATCCTGGCCCATTGGCCATTACTCGACACACACCCCATCTAAAACAATGGTATCATTGAAAAGAGCTGCACACTGGAACAGTGCTAACGTACGTGTTTGTGAAGTATCTTGAGTATGGCTGAAGTGGGCGGGCTGCCTAGTATCCAATGGTGTTTCTGTTATAGAAGTAGGCGGGCTGACAGGTATCCAATGGTGCTTCTGTTATAGAGGCTTTTCCTCCTCCTCTAAAAGGCATTACTGGAGATGATCAACTGCACTGTTCTGCACCACACTAAGAGCAGTGAACCCTGGGGCGCACACTAAAAGTACCCAACCATTTCAAATGGTGAGGCAACAGTTGGCTGCAACATGTTTCCTGCTGTGCCACTGAAGCTTGACTAGAGTCTATGATGGAACCCTGCTACACAAAACATAAAAGCATTCAGTAGGAGGTGAAAGACATCACCCATTTCACCCAGCTTAACCTGTGCCTGATAGACAGTCACCATAATGTCTTCTTTAGTCTGTAAATGCTAAAGGCAGCTGGAGAGCAGAGAGAAGAGAGCAGGGGAGAGAGACCAGAGTGAAACTGGATGAGTGTAGTGGCAGGCCTGTGAAGTCTCGTTCCTCTCTTTCCCCTGCCCATGTCTAAAGCCTTCCCCTGTCCGTCTCCCCGAGAATAAAGGAGAAATCAATTATTCCAGAGCTGTGAAACATCGAGAGAAACTCAGACTGCGAGTGCAAATTTTGTTCAATTCTTGTCTCTTCTCTGATTGGGCGTCTACACGATTAAAATGGTTAGAAAGGTTTGTCCGTCCATTCTTGATTGGCAAGGAAATTCTGCTTGGGAATATAAAGCACTTAATTTTCTTCAGTCTTTGCAATGCAGAGGCACATACTATTCATATGTGATGAGAAAAACCTATGATTTAGGCTGATGATAAATAAGAATTCATTTAGCCTATAAATTGCCTCTCTCCACAGGCCTGCGGACGTGCTCACAGGCAGTTCCGGTGTTTTCAACTGAGCTTTATCTGCCTAGACCAGGGAGGGAGATCCTGTTTTATAATCAAACCATAATGATTTGCTTGAAAATGGAAGCCGTTCCCAGTAGTTTAGATACTGTGGGTAGTCTAGGGGAGAATCTCAATTCCATACTCCTAATGTCCTCCCTCCTCGCCTCCTTCTAAAAACCCACTGGAGGAGAAGGTCAGAGGGGCGAGACCTCTGACTTTCTCATCCAATTGGTTTTGAGAAGTAGGTGAGGAAAGAGGAGTGAAGACGCGAGGAGTATGGAATGAGATTCTCCCTTGGAGGCCATCTATTTGATGTGCTGCTTATCGGAAGGCTTTTCTATATGTGATAGTAAGACTGGGTCAAATAGACATCAAAACTGATGTTTGTACCAGGTCAAATAGACATCAAAACTGATGTTTGAACCAGGTCAAATAGACATCAAAACTGATGTTTGAACGAGGTCAAATAGACATCAAAACTGATGTTTGAACGAGGTCAAATAGACATCAAAACTGATGTTTGAACCAGGTCAAATAGACATCAAAACTGATGTTTGAACCAGGTCAAATAGACATCAAAACTGATGTTTGAACCGGGTCAAATAGACATCAAAACTGATGTTTGAACCAGGTAAAATAGACATCAAAACTGATGTTTGAACCAGGTCAAATAGACATCAAAACTGATGTTTGAACCAGGTCAAATAGACATCAACACTGATGTTTGAACCAGGTCAAATAGACATCAAAACTGATGTTTGAACCGGGTCAAATAGACATCAAAACTGATGTTTGAACCAGGTAAAATAGACATCAAAACTGATGTTTGAACCAGGTCAAATAGACATCAAAACTGATGTTTGAACCAGGTCAAATAGACATCAAAACTGATGTTTGAACCAGGTCAAATAGACATCAAAACTGATGTTTGAACCAGGTCAAATAGACATCAAAACTGATGTTTGAACTAGCGCTTCCTATCAGGGAGTTGGTCTAATGTTTCATATATTAATGAAGTGAAAAGAAAAGGCTATTTTACATACATGTCAGACATGATAAAGAACCATGTGTTTCTTTCTGTTCCCTTGAACTCTACTGCCACCTTCTGTATGGAAAAGAGAACTGCACCAACTGTAGTTTTTTTTCTTCCATAAATGATTATGCAACCACATACGTGCATTTAGACTCAAATAGATATCATACTTGTGAAATGCCAATTCACAAAGAACACTGTTCTGTTCATCATTATGTTTCACCAAAGCGAATGGTCTAAACCTGATAATGTAGGGAATAGTAGGAGCAGATTACTAAGTGTCCTGTCTCACAGACATACTTGCCAGACGCAGTAATTAGTGTGTGCACGCATGGACACACACACCATCCTCTCTCCACCAGTTTTTTTCTATTTCTACAGAGATTCCATCTAGAGTGGAGCTCGTGATTAACCAGCTCAAAATGCTGCCAAATTAAGTAACAAATCCCAGTCATTATAATAATAATGATTTGTCTTTCTATCTATGATTGTCTCTGCCTGTCTCCTGTTTTTCACCAAAAGGCATGGTCTACACTACATAGTGCAGGGAATAGTAGAAGCAGATTGATTGCTAAGTGTCCTGTATTACAGACATAATTGCCAGATGCAGTAATTAGTGTGTGAGCGCATGGACACACATTCACACACACACGCCATCCTCTCTCCTTCCTGTTGCTACTGAGAATCCATGCAGAGTATGATAGTGATAAAAATGTGTCTTTCTATCAGTTATTGCCTCTGGACGATCCCCTATGTTTGTACTTTTAATTTCAATAAATTATTTGTCTTCTTCACAGAGAGAAATTAAAAAGGAAACCAGTCCTCTGGAAAAAATAACAGCTTTCATATATAAATTGCGCTCAAATCCCTCAGGCAGTTTAGATTGGCAAAACGGTTTGGCTTTTAAACTGTTCTGAACACATGTAAAACAGTACTTGCTCTGTCAGTGTGTGCTTGTGTGTAGAACAGCCCTTGCTCTGTCAGTGTGTGCTTGTACGCATGTGGATTTGAAGTATTGGACAGCATCTTGTAAGTTTGATCCATGAAGAAGTCTTTAGGAGATGAATAGGAATGAAATAAATAAAGTACTGGTGGGTGACTGACTGACTTCCCTCCATATCAAGGCTAGTCACATAAGCGTTTAAGGAATTTTCAATGCAAGACTTTAATTAAGATTCAGTCCAGTGGTCACAAAGCCACCGTCTCCATGGGCTGGAGTTAAAAGCTGCCAGGGAGGCACAGGGGTTGGCCTGGGCCCCAGCCTACGTCTCCTCTCTTTCTGCTCCTTCGTCCTGCTCTCTGTCTCTCCATCTGGCCCAGGGGAGCAGGAGGGAGATGTTTGAGCAGGGAGGTAGGGAGGTGGGGGATAGAGGGGACTGGACTGGAGAGTTGGCTACACGTAAAGGCAGGTCAGCTCAGGTATGGAATTTTTATCGTGGAGGGAAGTAGTGGTAGTTGCTTCCTATAAATCTCTTATGGGCTATTTACTTATCAATACCGCTTTATTTGTACTCGCAGCTAATGCGCATAGAGCCCCAGCCTCAGTCCCAAACCGACCAGGGTCCAGACTCCAAGCTTTCTTAGCTGGATAATCGTTTGTAGAGAAATCAATGGCGGCTGGAAAGCTATTAGGAACATTTTAACTTGGAATAAAAGGAGATTTATGATCGCTGTTATGACGGAGCACCCCAGGTGCAGCGTGGCTGCCGGCTATGGAGGCGTGGGCTGCTGAACAACATCGGGGCAGGCTGGGTAATATGTTGGAGGGACCACAGGCTGCCTCAGTGATGTTGGTGAACCACTCTCTCCCCAAACTTTCCTCCTGCGCAGCTAGAGTTAGAAAGTGATTTACAGAACACTGGCAGCTTCTTCTGTCTATTTCAGTCTTCTTCAAGTAGACTATTTAAAAGTGGGTGTGTACTGTAAGTGCACTTAGCTGATAACAACTACTGACAGTGCAACAGCTGGTGGCATTTAAACAATAGATAGGCCTGGAGGGAGAATCATGAGACAGAATGTTCCAGGCCAAATCAAATCAAATTTTTATTGTCACATGCTTCGTAAACAACAGGTAGCAAAGCTACCAGTGAAATGCTTACTTTACAGGCACTTCCCAACAATGCAGAATACAAAACAAAATATTAATAATATTAATACTCAATGAGCAATAATAATAGCTTAGCTATATACATGGGGTACCAGTACTGAGTCAATGTGCAGGGGTACGAGGAAATTGAGGTGGATATGTACATATAGGAAGGGGTAAAATGACTCGGCAACAGCATAGATAATAAACAATATCAGCGTATGTGGTGAGTGTGGAAGTGTGTGTGTGGCAAATGTGCAAATCTTTCCCCAAAACATTACACTACAGCCTTATTCTAAAATTGATTAAATTGGTTTGTTTCTCCTCATCCATCTACACACAATACCCCATAAGTTTTTTATTGTTTTTTGCAAAAAAATAACAACACAACTGAAATATTACATTTACATAAGTATTCAGACCCTTTACTCAGTACTTTGTTGAAGCACAATTGGCAGTGATTATAGCCTCGAGTCTTCTTGGGTATGAAGCTTGTCACACCTGTATTTGGGGGGGGGGGGGGGTTCTCCCATTCTTCTCTGCAGATCCTCTCAAGCTCTGTCAGGTTGGATGGGGAGTGTCGCCGCACAGGTATTTTCAAGTCTCTCCAGAGATGTTGGATCGGGTTCAAGTCCGGGCTCCGGCAGGGTCCCGAAGACAATCCTGAGTTGTCATGGCTGTGTGCTTAAAGTCAATGTCCTGTTGGAAGGTGAACCTTTGCCCCAGTCTGAGGTCTTGAGCACTCTGGAGCAGGTTTTCATCAAGGATCTCTCTGTACTTTGCTCCGTTCATCTTCACCCACCATGCTTCACCGTAGGGATGGTGCCAGGTTTCCTCCAGACGTGGCGCTTGGCATTCAGGCCAAAGAGTTCAACATTGGTTTCATCAAACCAGAGAATCTTGTTTTCATGGTCTGAGAGTCCTTTAGGTGCCTTTTGGCAAACTCCAAGTGGGCTGTCATGTGCCTTTTACTGAGGAGTGGCTTCCGTCTGGCCACTTTACCATAAAGGCCTGATTAATTGAGATGGTTGTTCTTCTGGAAGGTTCTCCCATCTCCACAGAGGAACTCTGGAGCTCTGTCAGAGTGACCATCGAGTTCTTGGTCACCTCCCTGATCAAGGCTCTTCTCCCCCGATTGTTCAGTTTGGCTGGGTAGCCAGCTCTAGGAAGAGTCTTGGTGGTTCCAAACTTCTTCCATTTAAGAATGATGGAGGCAACTGTGTTCTTGGGACCTTCAATGCTGCAGAACGTTTTTGGTACCCTTCACCATATCTGTGCCTCGACACAATCCTGTCTAGGAGCTCTGTGGACAATTCCTTCAACCTCATGGCCTGGTTTTTATATAGACAGGTGTGTGCCTTTCCAAATCATGTCCAATCAATTGAATTTACCACAAGTGGACTCCAGTCAAGTTGTAGAAATATCTCAAAGATGATAAATGGAAACAGGATGCACCTGAGCTCAGTTTCGAGTCTCATAGCAAAGGGTCTGAATACTTTATATATAATGTTTTTGCTTTGTCATTATGGGGTATTGTGTGTAGGATTGATGAGGGAAAACAATTATTTAATACATTTTAGAATAACGCTGTAACATAACAAAATGTGGAAAAAGTCACAGGGACTGAATTCTTTCCTGAATGCACTCTATGTGTGAGTGTGTGGGTAGAGTCCAGTGTATATGCATAGGGACAAAAAGGGTTAGTGCAAAAAGGGTCAACGCAGATAGTTTGGGTAGCTATTTAGCATTCTTATGGCTTTGGGTGTAGAAGCTGTTCAGGGTTTTGTTGGTTCCAGACTTGGTGCACCAGTACCGCTTGCCGTGCTGTAGCAGAGAGAGCAGTCTATGATTTGGGTGGCTGAAGTCTTTGACCATTTTTAGGACTTTCCTCTGACACCTCCTGGTATAGCGATGTGAACACCGAGTAACTTGAAGCTCTCAAACCGCAGCCCCGTCGATGTGAATGGGGGCATTTGGCTCTCCATTTCCTGTAGTCCATGATAAGCTCCTTTGTCTTGCCCACATTGAGGGATATGTTGTTGTCCTGGCACCACACTGCCAGGTGTTTGACCTTCTCCTATAGGCTGCCAGGTATTAGTAGTGGGAAGTGTTTGTTCACCTTCGGCCTCACTACCTTTGTTGTTAAACCTGACATCTACCCTTACCGCAATATTCCCTCCCACTGCCTTGGCTTTGTGACCCCTATTAGTCAGACTTGGTCAGCGAGATGCTCTTTGTGTCTGTGTTACATCTTTTTGTTTCTGTGTTACATCTCCCACCACAGAGCACATGCACGAGCCCTCCTGTTGCTGTGCAGGGCAGCTTGTGTTCCCATCCAGCCTTTGTGTTCACCTGAGTTGAATCCACAATTAGCTGTCTCCTATTCAACATATACCCCCCTAATGCTCTCTTAGCATGTCCTATCTACAGGTAAACACCAAACCAATGGACCCCTGGACCCTTACTGAACTACCCCTGTTGCCTGGTTACCCATCCACATCTCTGCGGCCAAACTGACGTTTCTTCTCCAGGATGACAGCGATCAATAGAGCAGCGAGTTGTCAGGCAGCTGCCCCTCCTCCCTGGTCTATGGTATCGATTCATCATGTTCTTCAGCAGATTCCATTTCACTAGTGGTTTGATGATGTACAAACTGTGCGCATGTGAAAATCTCTGGTGCCCTCTGTTTTTATTACATAGAAGGAATTCTAAGTTTGGTTTTAGATGGGAGTTCGAACTTTTAGCCCTGATCAAATAGAGGGTTTGACTCGAGAACTGTTTCATTATTGTAGGGTTATCGACCCCTAAGTGTAGATTTAACTTTTGGGGGTGGACATATTTCTTCACAAGGGGGAGTGCTTTAAAGTGTGGTGGTCTTGATTTTGAAACAGGGTTTATTCACTAGGAACTAAACGGAAGCAAACTGAAAGATACAGGGAGGGACCTACTGTACCTGACTTTGTCAAATAGAAACTATTGTTTTTGTTGTAAAATGTTTTTCCGTTTGGAGTAAACGGTTTCTTTTGCAAAACAGGGGTGTATTCATAACGAAAACTGTTTTCGTTTTAAGAACCAAACAGAAGCAAAATAAGAGTTTCTATTGGAAAAATTCAGGTAGGTCCCCCCCGTTTTGTTCCGTCTGCTTCCTTTTACAAAGAAACGTTTTGCAACCAAGTCTGCGTAATGAATACGCCCCTGGTGAGTATGTTTGTGATCCATCAACACATCAAGATCAAGAATATGGAGAGTAGCACTTGAACCCCTTTTGCAAATGCTTTTACCTGTGCCCTGAAATTAGTCATATTTAGTCATATATGCACTTTCAGTGCAGATAGACTAGAGCAAATCCTTTTGAGAAGTGTTAATTCCATTAAGATCAAGCTATCTCTTCTCCGTCTATCAAATGCACAAGGAGGACCTTTGCCGTCAAAACTCATTCACACCATGACAGTGTGTAGCCTATGGTGCTGTGAAATCTTGAAACATCTTCTATTGTCTCGTCTATTGATTTATTTACGTTCTTTAGGCAGTTTGTGTTCCTTCCTGCCAGAGCGATAGATATATAGGACTGAGTAATAGAATCGCTGGCACTCGGGGCTGACAGAGTCCATTATGACAGCAATGATGTGTTCACTCCTGCTGTCACCCTTTGACTAATGGCATCTCCTGTAGAACGCATCAAAACTCTGTCTGCCATTCAACTCAGTATCGAGGTCTTCCATACTTTCAGAGTCAGGAATCTGAGTACAAGTATAATGTCTTCGTTGCGCCAGTCGCTGCTTGTTATTATTCACAAACTCCTTCAGAAGCTGACTTTAATCAATAGATACAAACACAGCTCTTTATTTTTTTTATGTCTTTGCTCTGCACATTTTAAATGATAAGGACGATAATAGCACAGAGCAGACATTGTGGAGGGAGAGCTCTTTGGGGATGTGCTGCCTCAGTCGTCGCTCTGTGATGTTGTGGTCCTTTGGCAAGGTGCATAGTGTGTGCAGGGCTGGTAAGAAGTGGCCTATTAAAAGCCTGTAAAGTAAGCACATTTGATGTCCTTGAGACGTCTACTTCACTCACGCCCCCATAACAGGGTCAATACAGGCCCTAACAACGGTGGTTCATTGAAAAACATAGAAACAGAGACCCATGGATATTGTGATGAATCACTCAAGATGCCAATATAATAATAGAGTTAACCAATTGGCCCTCTCTCCTGTCTCCACCTCCCCCCCAAGGCTCTTGCCTATGCTACTCCTCATGGGGGACACCTGATGTGTGCTCATTTATTATGTGGTTTTTAATGCACATTATGCAGAGCAGGAGATGCACAGTAGTAGTGCTGAGATGGCCTGCATGTCAGTGCATCGATCTCTCCATTACCCGGTCAGTGTTGGACAGTGCGGCCATGTATCCTGTTAAGAAAGTGTCTACGGTACCACACTGTACCAGGTAAAAAACACATAACTTCCTATTAGATTGGCCAACAACAAGGAGAGCAAATACTTTGTCAACTGTTTATTGTTTCCCCATGGACTTTATTCTAATGGAGAGTGTGATATGAGATATAATTTCCCTGGTTTATATTTGCGACTTGTTGTTGTGTTTCTGCAAAGGCAATATATCAAGCTCTTTAGCGACTGTCTCCAGATCAGCGCTTGCTGCTACTGCATCAGCATCTAAAGAGCAGACGACATCCATCAGATACTCTGGGGGACATGCCAATAGTGTGAAGTGGCTTGTCTCCTCCCTTTCATCTGCACTGATATTAAAGAGGCTAAAGCCAATTCACCATAGGTATCTTTACCATATTGTTTCCTCCATATCCTGTTTGTCTCAGACACAATTCCGATGCTCCTTAGTTGAGATTCTGTGAACTGGAGACTGGGGCGCTGTGTGATTCCCTGCTCAGTTGTAAAAATTCATAGATATCTTTAGACTCGGAGGACGTTAGCTTAGGGTCGCAGGCTCAATTATGAAACCGGCCCAAATGGTGTCTCAGTCTTCTTGGGCCTCTTCCTGGGCGTCCCTCCCCTGCACTAGCTGGTGGCTAATGGCTCTGATCGCCACAGAGCTGCTTGTTCAAACCATCAGCAGGAGCTTTGCTGGGCGAATGGTTAAGCTTATTTGCATGTCTTAGTTTTCAGTTGCATTGAGATGGAATTAATTGGAATCACATTGTGGATATATCTGGGGTCAGGGTGTACCGTAGACTAGCCACAAGTCAAAAATGTACTGTGTCGTCCAACTGAGTGTTGGAATAGGGAGATGATACTGTGGGGTTCCTATTCGCTCCACTGGTCTTTATGCAGTAGTAACAGAATAGCAAATACCTGTTTCCATTCAATCTCTGTTAATTTGCCTATTAACTTGAATCGTTTATCAGAGCATCAGGGGTAATTTAATTGTAATCTTTGAAGAGAATAGATTATGTGCACTCTATTAACCTTTTCACTGCTTCCCAGCTAGGCTGTGTGTGAATATCAATAGTGTTTTAGTGTCCTCTCCCTTATGCCTCAGCCCTTTTCTCCATGAGGAGAATTTGAGCAGAGTCAACCTGGACTCAGTGATAGACAATTAGTATGATATGTTACGTTTTGTATGGTAGGTATTACTTTGTGGATGTTCATCATCCATTTCATATGATATGTTACGAATTACAATTCGTATTTGTTACAATCTGCCATTTGTACAATATGTTACTAATTTGCAAAACGTATGATATATTACGAATTCCAATTTGTTGTGGCTAACATTAGCTAGTTGGCTAGGTGGCAAATGCTAATGTTAGCTAGGTACCTAATGTTAGCTAGGCTAGAGGTTAGGATTAAGGTTACGGTTAAGGTTAGGTTAAAGGGTTAAGGTCAGGGTTAGGGGAAGGGTTAACTAACATGCTAAGTAGTTGCAAAGTTGCTAATTAGCTAAAATGCTAAAGTTGTCCGTGATGAGAATCAAACATACAACCTTTGGGTTGCTAGAGGTTCACGTTATACGTAAACATTCCATCCCAACCAACCACCCTACTTTAGTTTTTGCCTTAAGTAATCCTCTGTTTTATGTATCCATACCAAACGTAACATTTCATACTAAATTGAGTGTCTAGGATTTACATTTACTACTAGTGTATGAGACCAGGCTGGCAGAGCAGGATTGTCTAACTTGTATCACTGAGTGCACAATTTATTTATTTTTTTCAACTTTATTTAACCAGGTAAGCTAGTTGAGAACAAGTTCTCATTTACAACTGCGACCTGGCCAAGATAAAGCAAAGCAGTGCGACAGAAACAACAACACAGAGTTACACATGGAATAAACAAGCGTACAGTCAATAACACAATAGAAAAAAAAGAAAATCTATATACAGTGTGTGCAAATGACGTGAGGAGGTAAGGCAATAAATAGGCCATAGTAGCAAAGTAATTACAATTTAGCAGATTGACACTGGAGTGATAGATGAGCAGATGATGATGATCAGATGATGGTGTGTAAGTAGTGATATTGGTGTGCAAAAGAGCAGCAAAGTATATAAAAGCAATATGGGGATGAGGTAGGTAGATTAGGTGGGCTATTTACAGATGGACTATGTACAGCTGCAGCGATCGGTTAGCTGCTCAGATAGCTGATGTTTAAAGTTAGTGAGGGAAATGTAAGTCTCCAGCTTCAGCTATTTTTGCAATTCGTTCCAGTCGCTGGCAGCAGAGAACTGGAAGGAAAGGCAGCCAAAGGAGATGTTGGCTTTGGGGATGACCCGTGAGATATACCTGCTGGAGCACATGCTACGGTCGGGTGTTTTATCATGACCAGTGAGCTGAGATAAGGCAGAGCTTTACCTATCATAGACTTATAGATGACCTGGAGCCAGTGGGACTGGCGACGAATATGTAGCGAGGGCCAGCCGACTAGAGCATACAGGTCGCAGTGGTGGGTGGTATAAGGCGCTTTGGTAACAAAACGGATGACACTGTGATAGACTACATCCAATTTGCTGAGTAGAGTGTTGGAGGCTATTTTGTAAATGACATCGCCAAAGTTGAGGATCGGTAGGATAGTCCGTTTTACTAGGGTAAGTTTGGCGACATGAGTGAAGGAGGTTTTGTTGCGAAAAAGAAAGCCGATTCTAGATTTGATTTTGGATTGGAGATTTGATATGAGTCTGGAGAGTTTAAAGTATAGCCATACACCTAGGTATTTGTAGTTGTCCACGTATTCTTGGTCAGAACCGTCCAGAGTAGTGATGCTTGTCGGGTGGGCCTGTGCGGGCAGTGAATGGTTGAAAAGCATGCATTTGGTTTTGCTAGCGTTTAAGAGCAGTTGGAGGCCACAGAAGGAGTGTTGTATGGCATTGAAGCTCTTTTGGAGGTTAGTTAACACAGTGTCCAAAGAAGGGACATACAGTGCCTTGCGAAAGTATTCGGCCCCCTTGAACTTTGCGACCTTTTGCCACATTTCAGGCTTCAAACATAAAGATATAAAACTGTATTTTTGTTGTGAAGAATCAACAACAAGTGGGACACAATCATGAAGTGGAACGACATTTATTGGATATTTCAAACTTTTTTAACAAATCAAAAACTGAAAAATTGGGCGTGCAAAATTATTCAGCCCCCTTAAGTTAATACTTTGTAGCGCCACCTTTTGCTGCGATTAAAGCTGTAAGTCGCTTGGGGTATGTCTCTATCAGTTTTGCACATCGAGAGACTGACATTTTTTCCCATTCCTCCTTGAAAACAGCTCGAGCTCAGTGAGGTTGGATGGAGAGCATTTGTGAACAGCAGTTTTCAGTCCTTTCCACAGATTCTCGATTGGATTCAGGTCTGGACTTTGACTTGGCCATTCTTACACCTGGATGTGTTTATTTTTGAACCATTCCATTGTAGATTTTGCTTTATGTTTTGGATCATTGTCTTGTTGGAAGACAAATCTCCGTCCCAGTCTCAGGTCTTTTGCAGACTCCATCAGGTTTTCTTCCAGAATGGTCCTGTATTTGGCTCCATCCATCTTCCCATCAATTTTAACCATCTTCCCTGTCCCTGCTGAAGAAAAGCAGGCCCAAACCATGATGCTGCCACCACCATGTTTGACAGTGGGGATGGTGTGTTCAGGGTGATGAGCTGTGTTGCTTTTACGCCAAACATAACGTTTTGCATTGTTGCCAAAAGGTTCAATTTTGGTTTCATCTGACCAGAGCACCTTCTTCCACATGTTTGGTGTGTCTCCCAGGTGGCTTGTGGCAAACTTTAAACAACACTTTTTATGGATATCTTTAAGAAATGGCTTTCTTCTTGCCACTCTTCCATAAAGGCCAGATTTGTGCAATATACGACTGATTGTTGTCCTATGGACCGAGTCTCCCACCTCAGCTGTAGATCTCTGCAGTTCATCCAGAGTGATCATGGGCCTCTTGGCTGCATCTCTGATCAGTCTTCTCCTTGTATGAGCTGAAAGTTTAGAGGGACGGCCAGGTCTTGGTAGATTTACAGTGGTCTGATACTCCTTCCATTTCAATATTATCGCTTGCACAGTGCTCCTTGGGATGTTTAAAGCTTGGGAAATATTTTTGTATCCAAATCCGGCTTTAAACTTCTTCACAACAGTATCTCGGACCTGCCTGGTGTGTTCCTTGTTCTTCATGATGCTCTCTGCGCTTTTTACGGACCTCTGAGACTATCACAGTGCAGGTGCATTTATACGGAGACTTGATTACACACAGGTGGATTGTATTTATCATCATTAGTCATTTAGGTCAACATTGGATCATTCAGAGATCCTCACTGAACTTCTGGAGAGAGTTTGCTGCACTGAAAGTAAAGGGGCTGAATAATTTTGCACGCCCAATTTTTCAGTTTTTGATTTGTTAAAAAAGTTTGAAATATCCAATAAATGTCGTTCCACTTCATGATTGTGTCCCACTTGTTGTTGATTCTTCACAAAAAAATACAGTTTTATATCTTTATGTTTGAAGCCTGAAATGTGGCAAAAGGTCGCAAAGTTCAAGGGGGCCGAATACTTTCGCAAGGCACAGTATGTATACAGAATGCTGTCATCTGCATAGAGGTGGAACAGGGAATCACCCGCAGCAAGAGCGACATCGTTGATGTATACAGAGAAGAGAGTCGGCCCAAGAATTTAACCCTGTGGTACCCCCATAGAGACTGCCAGATGTCCGGACAAAGGCCCTCCGATTTGACACACTGAATTCTGTCTGCAAAGTAGTTGGTGAACCAGGCGAGGCAGTCATTTGAGAAACCAAGGCTATTGAGTCTGCCGATAAGAATGCGGTGATTGACAGTTGAAGGCCTTGGCCAGGTCGATGAAGACGGCTGCACAGTACTGTCTTTTATCGATGGCGGTTATGATATCGTTTAGGACCTTGAGCGTGGCTGAGGTGCACCCGTGACCAGCTCGGAAACCGGATTGCACAGATTCGAAATGGTCAGTGATTTGTTTATTAACTTAGATTTCAAAGACTTTAGAAAGGCAGGGCAGGATGGATATAGGTCTGTAACAGTTTGGGTCTAGAGTGTCACCCCCTTTGAAGAGGGGGATGACCGCGGTAGCTTTCCAATCTTTATGGATCTCGGGGTATCTCGGGGATAGGGGTTGCAAAAATGGCGGCGGATAATTTTAGAAAGAGAGGGTCCAGACTGTCTAGCTCAGCTGATTTGTACGGGTCCAGGTTTTGCAGCTCTTTCAGAACATCTGCGATCTGGATTTGGGTGAAGGAGAAGCTGGGGAGGCTCGGGCAAGTAGCTGTGAGGGGTGCGGAGCTGTTGGCCGGGGTTGGGGTAGCCAGGAGGAAAGCATGGCCAGCCGTAGAGAGATGCTTATTGAAATTTTCATGAATTTTCATGGATTATCATGGATTTATTGGTGGTGACCGCGTCGCCTTGCCTCTGTGCAGTGTGCAGCTGGGAGGAGGTGCTCTTGTTCTCCATGGACTTTACAGTGTCCCAAAACTTTTTGGAGTTAAAGCTACAGGATGCAAATTTCTGTTTGAAAAAGCTAGCCTTTGCTTTCCTGACTGACTGTGTGTATTGGTTCCTGACTTCCCTGAACAGTTGCATATCACGGGGGACTATTTGATGCAATTACAGGCCGCCACAGGATGTTTTTGTGCTGGTCAAGGGCAGTCAGGTCTGTAGTGAACCAAGGGCTATATCTGTTCTTAGTTCTACATTTTTTGAAAGGGGCATGCTTATTTAAGATGGTGAGGAAATTACTTTTAAAGAACGACTAGACATCCTCAACTGACGGGATCAGGTCTATATCCTTCCAGGAAACACGGGCCAGGTCGATTAGAAAGGCCTGCTCACAGAAATGTTTTAGGGAGCGTTTGACAGTGAGGAGGGGTGGTCGTTTGACTGCGGACCCATAGCGGATGCAGGCAATGAGGCAGTGATCGCTGAGATCCTGATTGAAAACAGCAGAGGTGTATTTGGAGGGCAAGTTGGTCAGGATAATATCTATGAGGGTGCCCATGTTTACGGATTTAGGGTTGTACCTGGTGGTTTCCTTGATAATTTGTGTGAGATTGAGGGCATCAAGCTTAGATTGTAGGACTGCTGGGGTGTTAAGCATATCCCAGTTTAGGTCACCTAACAGAACGAACTCTGAAGATAGATGGGGGGCAATCAATTCACATATGGTGTCCAGGGCACAGCTGGGAGCTGAAAATGTTGTAGTTGGGTATGGAAATCTCAGAATTTTTGGGACTTCAGGGTTGGCGGAGTGTGCTAAAGCAGTGAGTAAAACAAACTCAGGGAGGAGGCTTCTGATGTTAACATGCATGAAACCAAGGCTTTTTACAGAAGTCAACAAATGAGAGTGCCTGGGGACACGCAGGGCCTGAGTTAGCCTCCACATCACCTGAGGAACAGAGGAGGAGTAGGATGAGGGTACGGCTAAAGGCTAGCAAAAATGGTCGTCTAGTGCGTTGGGGACAGAGAATAAAATGAGCAGATATCTGGGCGTGGTAGAATAGATTCAGGGCATAATGTGCAGACAGGGGTATGGTGGAGTGCGGGTACAGTGAAGGTAAGCCCAGGCATTGAGTGATGATAAGAGAGGTTGCATCTCTGGACACGCTGGTTATACTGGGTGAGGTCACTGCATGTGTGGGAGGTGGGACAAAGGAGGTATCTAAGGCATGTACAGTAGGACAAAGGGCTCAGCAGTAAACTAAAACAATGATAATTATCCTAAACAACAGTATACAAGGCATATTGACATTTGAGAGACATAAAGTGAGGCATAAAGCAATCACAGGTGTTAATTGGGAGAGCTAGCTAAGTCAACAATGGGTAAGACAACAACAGCTAATCAGCTAAGACAACAACAACAGGTAAAATGGGGATGAATGGGCAGAGAGGGTCGGTTAACTACACACAGGGCCTGAGTTCGGGGTCAGGGACGACAGATAAAGAAAGTGGAGTATCGTGATAAATGAACAGTCCAGCAGGCATCAGCTATGTAGCCAAGTGATCATAGGGTCCAGTGTACAGCAATAGATGAAACAGGGAAACCGCTAGGTAGCCGTTAGTACACTAGCACGCGGGAGACACAGCGTTTAAAGTTAGCAGTCCGGGGTAAGTAGAAGCGTCTGCTCCGGTTGCTCTAGCTTCGGGGCTGGGTCACTCAGTGGCAGCTAGCTAGCTGTGATGATCAATGGTCCAGGGTTTACGGCAGGAGTCTGGCGTTGTAGTGGAGAAAACAGTCCGAGGCTGGCAGGTATTATCCAGGCTAAAAAAACGGCTGGTGCCTGAGCAGAGTGTAAAGGCCGCTAGCAGTGGCTAACAATGACTAAATAGCTAGTAATTTAGCTAATTAGCTGGCTACCTTCTGATGAAAGTTTTGGCTATAGGGTCTAAAAAAAATGTGAATCCGTGTCACATTGAGTGAGGCAGGTTACCGGAAGGTATATTTAATTTAAAAATGGAAAAAGAGATAAAATAAGTTGGAATATATACAAAAAAGACGAAAAATACAAAAAGTAAACGAGAGGACAACAAACCAATACATTAGGAACACCTGCTTTTTCCATTACATAGACTGACCAAGTGAATCCAGGTGAAAGCTAGGATCCCTTATTGTCACCAGTAAAATCCACTTCAATCAGTTTAGATGAAGGGGAGGACACAGGTTAAAGAAGGATTTTTCAGCCTTGAGACAACTGAGACATGGATTGAGTGTGTGAAGAACTGTAACGCTACTGGGTTTTTCCACGCTCAACAGTTTCCTGTGTGTATCAAGAATGGTCCACCATCCAACTTGACACAACTGTGGGAAGCATTGGAGTCAACATGTACCAGCATCCCTGTGGAACGCTTTCTACACCTTGTAGAGTCCATGCTCCGATGAATTGAGGCTGTTCTGAGAGCAAAGGGGGATACAACTCAATATTAGGAACTTGTTCCTAATGTTTTGGACACTCAGTATACATCTAAATGTTGCTCATGTCTCGAACAGTCATTGGTTGAAGCATTTGACACCAGTCGAGCGGAGTTTCCAAAGAAACACAAAGTTCATAATAGTAATGTCCTGCGGTTCTCCTCCTGGGAGAGAAATACAGCGAGAAATATCAAGAAAATAGAACATTTTATATTTTGCCAAAGAGCTGAAGTCAAAACAACAGGTTTTTTTCCGTTCACATCTGCTAGATATTGCGGCCTGGATCAGAGGAGAGGGAAGCTGATGGTGGATATGTGATTTTTGGCCTTTCAAAGGGAAATAGTGAAACTAAATTGACTGTGTTTCAGTGCATTGCTGGCTGTTTGGGTAAACTGTTCATCTGGTCATATCTCTTCTTGGTTAATGTTTCTTTCATTGTCCAATTTCCGTTCCATTGCGGGCAGATTGTTTCACCATGCATAATGCCAATAACATAAGAGTGTTGCTAATGAATGCGTATGTTTTATAAAAAGATGAGATACGTTCTATGGGGAATAATAAAAGCTGATAGTGAATCATCTAGATTAGAAGATGAGTGAATTGTAGTCATTTGGACACTTTATACATTTTTCTTAGGATTTCCTTTGAAATGTTCAGCACCAGTTAAATGCACTGAGCAAGCAGCAACCAGCCCTATAAGTCATGTATGTGTGTGCGCACATTTGCGTGAGCGTGCATGCAAGAAAGCATGATCGTGCGCAATGACTGTGTGTCTTCTCCCAAAAAAAGCCAATTAATTCCATCTCCCGCTGTAGAGCCTTGTCAGCCAGGGCCATTAGCCAGAGACGGACAGGACGAGGCGCTGAGACGTCTTAACACCTACGTAACATCTCTGTTGATGAAAGTCCTCTGAGATCTTTGATTGGACGGTTGGTGTGGGGTGACGGGAGATTCCAGACTTAAAAAGACACCTAAAAGACACGTCGTTCTCGAGCTCGTTTGAACAAGTTGGGTGATTGGCAGGAAGTTGTTTTTGTGCTTGGCTCTTTAGGATCGGATGTTTTAGTGGATTATTTTTAAGTCATTTTCCTGACCTGTGAGTCGGGCAGTACAGTAGCTGATTATCTCCATTCATTTAAAGGAGTCTTGAGTCTTTTCTGTCCCCACTTGTCTCCATATTGTTAATGAATTGTGCTGTATATTCTGGTTAAACACTTGATTGAGGCTTCAATCTCTTGCCTAAGTGTTGGTTCTAATTCTCCACTGAAACCCTCTTCAATAGAAGGTCTGAGGCGATATTTCCCTCTCTCTATACTCACTGCCACGTACTCTTTCAGTTTGTTGTCTTTCAAGCTCAACTTCACAGGAATTTCTAATAGTCCTCAGCCATCTGTCTATTACAGTACCTCAGTAAAGACAGAATGGACAGCAGACAAGCTCAGCTTATTTACTAATCTTCTATGGTAAATCCATGTGTCCCGCACCAACCCACAGTCTGAAGAATCATATACTGTACTCTGTGTATTGAGGAACACTTTAGTGATGAACAAGAACTGTAAATACATCAAGTAGCTAGTTTTAAGATTATGGTGTTGTGATTATCCAGGTTTCTCCTAGTGACTCAATTTCCTGAACAAATATGAGGTACTGTATATGATTCAATTGGGGTAGCAGCGCAGACCAAAGCTTAGTCAGCCTTCTTACCCTGAAGACTGATATTGGGGTTACGAGGCCTTTAGAAAACATAGTATTATAGAAAATAGAGGAGCTGGTGGGAGGAGCTAGAGAAGGATGGGTTCATTGTAATGGCTGGAATGGAATTCATTGAACGGTATTAAACACATCAAACATATGGTAACCACATTTGACTCTGTTCCATTTATTCCATTCCAGCTATCACAATGAGCCCGTCCTCCTAAAGCTCCTCCCACCAGCCTCCTCTGTTAGAGCTAGAGGCCTATGTTTCCTCTTCAACCATCAACAGAATGGGGATATTTAGTTTCCTTATCTCTCCTCTAATGGGAACACAAACAAACTGAATTGACTTTTCCGCATGGCTTCAGACGGATGGGATAGTGGGATGTCCGTTGGGAGGTAGATGATTGCGATGTTTAACTTTTCATTTCAAGGAGTGGGAGGGAGAGAGGAATTCCTCCTTCTGGTTTCATTGGCCAAATAATCCTTCATTGGAGGTTAACCACCTCTCTATCACTGCTCAATCTGTTAGATAAAGACGGCATGGCATCAAAAATAGGGAGGAGGGAGGATGGACAGAAATAGAATGACAATTAGATGGAGATTTGGAGATTGTGCATCCCAAGAGTTCCTTAAAGCAGGGTGGGCGACGTTCACAGGTTTGGAAATGATTCGTTTGGAGAATCGCCTCGATTAGTTATTTTTTCTCCCTGCCCCCTCTATCCGCGTCTCTTTCTTGGGGCGAGAGGAAAGGTATTCATTGTAATTTCTCAGTAAGTCATTATTTGGGCTCCTCTTTGGCCATTTGTCTTTATATTTATTATACTTGTGTGTTTTTTGGGGGGAGGGGGGAGGGCAGATCGTCCTGCTTTCAATTTAAGAAAGGAAATATCTCATTGAGCTCTCAAACTCATAAGATGTGTCGTATAAAAAAAATCAAGGTTCGGTCCATAAAAGATTTACGGTCAGGTTGGCGGTCTAGTTGACATCTCATACAGGTCTTCCAGGTTTTGATCTACAAATGTGTGATGTTGGTTTTGGAGTGTTATTCATTTCCCTCAGTTTACACACCTGTTGTCATGACTTTCGCCGAAGTCGGTTCCTCTCCTTGTTCGGGCGCTCGGCGTTGGTCTTGTAGCCATCATCAATCCACTTTTCATTTTCCTTTTGTTTTGTCTTGTCTTCCCACACACCTGGTCTCAATTCCCTCAGTACATGTTGAGTATTTAACCCTCTGTTCCCCCCATGTCTTTGTGCGGAATTGTTTATTGTAAGTGCATGTGCACGTTTTCTCTGGTGCGCGACGGGTTTAATACCCATTTGTTTGTTGTTCTGGTTTCCGGTGGTTTTATGAATAAAACTGCTCCGTTGATTACCCAGTTTTGCTCTCCTGCGCCTGACTTCCCTGCCGCTAGTTACCCTTACACCTGCGTGGTTTTCCATCTTGGGGCTATCCTTTACCTAAAAAATGTAAACATGAAAATGTGATGAAATGACTGCAAAGTACAGTAGAAAATCAAAATGTTACGATGAAACCAATGCTTTAACCTCTGCACTAGGTTCAGTGTTGTGTTCAGGGATGTAGTAGTAGAAAGAGTCAACTCTCAACGCCTGTCGAGATGACGGTTGGAGACTAGCGTTTACCCTCAACTGCATCCCTGGTGTTATTCTTACTGTATAGTTTTACTGTAACAGTTTTGCTACCCTTTACTTTCTCCCAACATACCATATCATCATATTAAAGGTAACCATACTGACTGAGGAGGCAGGATGCATAGGTTGTTGCCCCAGCCGATATCATCTTTAATGGCTTTGGGCCCAGAAGACAAAGGTGGGGACAGAGACAGAGGGAGAAGTAGAGACAGAAATGATTGTGTTTCTAGCTAGTGCAGTAATAATACCTACCAATACAAAACAATACGCACATTATCCAGAAAGTAAAACGATAGAAATGAAGAAATACCAGAACGAGCAATGTCTGAGTCTGGGATATAAATGGTACATCTGTAGAAGTTCATGAGGGTCTTGGGGACCAAGCCAAATTTATTCAGCTCCCTTTTCACCACTCTGCCAGGGCTCACACCTCCTCCCTGTAGGCTGTATCGTCATTGTTGGCAATCAGGCCTACCACTGCTGTGTCGTCAGCAAACTTGATGACTGACTTGGAGATGACATGGGTGAACAGTCATGGGTGAACAGGGATTATACAGGAGGGGGCTGAGGAGGAGTCGGGGAAAGAGGGGAGGTGGTGGAGGAGGGGGCAGGCCACTGGAGGAGGTGGAGGAGAAGGGGGAGCGTAGGAGGAAGAGGACGATGAGAAGGAGTAGGTGTTGAAGGAGGATGATGTGGAGAAGGAGGGAGAAAGAGAACGGTGAGAGGGCAGGATATGAAAGCCCTTTAGATGGGGAGCACAGGAGAGGGCATCAGGAGACTAGATGACCTGCTGTGAATTGAGATGAACTGGACAGCAAGATAGAAAAGTTCTGTCTGTTAAACGTTGATGTGTCTCTTTTGCTATTGATCAGAATAATTACCTTGCACCTCTTAATAGTTCCAATTTACCAGAACATTTCTTTGTTTTACTGTGTAGAGAAATTGTGTCAGCAACTTGTTTTGTTTCACTCATTGTTGCCTCAGGAGCCCTTTCTGCCAACTCAGCAGCAGGCTTTACTCAGGACCACCTTAATGGTGTATTGTGGTTAATGCTGTTATGGAGAGCTCTCAGCTGATTGACTATTGAGTCACATAGTCCCCGAGTGGTTTCTAAACAGGGACCCTTCAGATGTTAGTTTCTGGGATATCTTTCCTCGTTGAAGAGGAAAGCAATCAGTGGTATTGATTTAGGGAGCTCAATTTCTTAAATAGTTGATATGAACATTGGAGTGTCATGATCATGACTTTTCACAATCTCGTACTTACCAATCACTTACTGCACTGTACTTTCTAGTTCTGTGAACTCTTCCTCCTTGGTCACAATAGGTTGAATGCGAATTTGAGACACGCACAAGGTACTCAAACTGTGTAAATGCCCTTTTGATGTAAATGCATGACTTGTGCAGAAGTTAGTTACTGTAGTTGTTAACATCCTAAATTAATCTAGGACTCTGCATCATAAACTATTGGCAAAATCAAGTTAACACTTCCACAACGGCATATTACATTTTCAAAGGCTGATTTAGTGGCTCAGTATAATAGTTATGCAGACAATTGTATCTTTTAACGCCCCAATGCCTTGTTATTTAGGATTTGTACAACTCAACTCCCATTACATTGCCGCATATTCATAAATAAATGAACTCTGTACCCATCCAAAACCTGCCAATAAACAAACGAACAGACTAATCAAAAAGTGTGCACTCTTTGAGATTTTTTTGCTAACAGTCACAGACTGAGAATTGACATTAATACTGTTTCAGAGCTGATTATTTGGTCTGTTGCATTCAGAGTGCTTAGAGGGTTGGTATGGTATTGCAGGGAGTTCAATATTCTTCTCACTGAGTAAGGCTGCTGGAATTACCAGACTAAAGATAACAAAACAGTTTGAATTCAGTTCTGTCCCTCTTGCTTGTTTGTTTATCACACGCCCAAAGACAGTCTAGACAGCAGGGGATTTTGAGTGGGTGTTTCTTGGTGGGTGGGGTTAGGAGAGTTTAAGTTCGCTCTCACTTGGGAGCTTGTGCATGCTGTCAAAACGGCTTCAACTTTTCCACCTCTCGCCAACTATTGAAACAAACCAGACTTCACCTGGAGAAGGGTGCTTTTGTGTGGGGACGTGGATCTGTGGGACGCTCTTTGTCATTGTGATGACATCCGGTTATGTCTGAGTCTCTCTGTCTTGGAGAGGGGTTAGGAGAGCTCTCTGCTGGCCAGAGGGGTGAAGGCTTGACATAGAGGTACGAACGATTAGCCAGGAGTAATTAGAGCTTCCTCTCCTGTCGGAACGATGTGTCTGATTAATCTGCAGCCGTGGGGAGTCTTGGCTCAACACAGGACAGGGTATCATAGTGTAGGCTAACTGTGTCCTTAATTAAAACCACATTAAGAGTGACAGTGAATGATGATGCTTAAGGGAGAGGACATTTGTATAGGTGGGAACTACGTCTTGGGACAGTAACTGTCTAAGATCACTTTGCTTGTCTAACTAACCGGTCTGCCGAGATTCTGTAATCATGTTTATAAATGTAAATCTACTTTAGATTTTTGTTAAATGGACCGTATGGAGCCACAGCTAATCATGAAATGAATGATTTGTGAGGTAGTTACAATGAGCTAATGTATATTTGGCCACAGCATTCTATTGAGGTACATTGACGTGTGTGTGTGTGTGTGTATGTGTGTCTGTGTGTGTGTGTGTGTGTGTGTGTGTGTGTGTGTGTGTGCGCGCGCATGTGTGCGCGTGCGTGCGTATCTGTACATGCTAATGTGAGAGTAAAAGCATGGACTATTTCCGTCTGTGTGTGTGACCTCTACTCCCACCCACCCCGGGGTTCTCCCTAACTGGCTGAGTGGTCTGGGCCAGGGCTGACCTTGGAGGTGAGTCCACTGACCTGGATGTCTGAACAGCTCATTATCCAGCCCAGCCCAGGGGACCAAGCCTGAGCCATACTGCTCCCTGGGTAACAACCAGGGAAAACACCCCGATCCAGCCCTCATCTCGACCCTGCACAACCTTGTTCAACCCAGCTCTCAGCACGGCCAACAAAAGGAGATTCATTTTAAGGGGCAGGAAATGTCACACAGCACCTGTGATTTGCTAATCGTCTGAGGTCCCCAGATCCTGCTGACAATGCAACATTTAGCGGGAGGTTTTATATCCAGTATTTTTTTATCCATGTCTCTTACCCTCTTCGTTATCTTTTCAGAACTCTGTTTTTTATTTTCTTGTCAGCATTGTTGTGTGCTCTAAGAGAATCCCTCTTAGAACAGCGTCTGTCTGTCGCTAAGACTCTCCATCTCGTCCCCTGTCTAGTCCCTCTTTTCTCTCCAGGCCCTTTCTGTCAACAGTGGCGTTCTTTACTTGCTCAGGATCTCTGCATTAGCAATTCAGTTGGTGAACGGAGAGGGAGAAGAGCGCAAAAAGGCAGAGCTCACAGGGGCCCATCCCATTTCTCTCTGTGGCTAATTTGTCTTGATTAGGGCCAGACATCTTTTGAACAAGTGAAGGCAACGCCACATGGGAGGCACTTGAGTGTGCAAAGACATAATTACCTTACTGTGTTGGAAGGAAAATGGAAGTAAACACAAAGAAACACAAGTCCCAACCCTACTTTAACCTTTATTTAACTAGGCCAGTCAGTTAAGAACAAATTCTTATTTACAATGACGGCCTGCCCCGGCCAAACCCGGACAGCGCTGGGCCAATTGTGTGCCACCCTATGGGACTCCCAATCACGGCCGGATGTGATGCAGCCTGGATACAAACCAGGGACTTACACTGAGATGCAGTGCCATAGACTGCTGCACCGCTCGGGGGCACCCCCAGGATGATCAAATTGTTATCACTCATAGATGAAGAGAGATGCCCAACTTCCCTTGTGTTTCCATGGAAAAAGAGATTATGAAGCACAAGTTGCCTCTAGTTCAGGTTTGCATTGTTACCCCCCCCCCCCCCCCCCCATTCTTACTAACGACACTCGGCAACAGGGATGGTTTTGAGATTCCAGGAGTGGAAGGAAGATCAGGATAAAAAAAGCTTTGGGTAATCAATTCTCCCCTGGATCACATATGTCCCCTGGACATATCTCCCCTGGATCACATATGGCTGGTCACTGAGCCCTGGCCAATAACAGTAAAAATCTATTAGCCCCACCAGTGGCCAGATTCCACCTGTTAGCATGCTACGGGGTGTGTGCGTGTGCATGTGCGTGTGCACACTTAGGCCTGGGAGGGGCTTGTGTAACCTCTCTCTCAGAACAGCCCTACTGGGCGCGAGACAGAATACACAAAAACGTATTCTTCAGGACACACATTATCCAGTCATACCTCTCCGATGAAAGCCAAACACACTGTCTGACACAGAGAAAGACAGAGAGAACGAGAGGAGGGGGGATAAAGAGTTATTGTCGGGGAATGTGGACAAAGCAGGAACACTGTAAGTACAAGGGTTCTGAAAGGGTTCTTCGGCTGTCCCCATAGGAGAACCCTTTTTGGTTCCAGGTAGAACCCTTTTGGTTTCAAGAATAACCTTTTTGGTTTCCACGTAGAACCCTTTCCACAGAGGATTCTACATGGAACTCAAAACGGTTCTATTTGGAACCAACAAGGGTTCTTCAAAGGGTTCTCCTATGCGGACAGCTGAAGCATCCGTTTAGGTTCCAGACAGCACCTTTTTTCTAAGAGTGTACTACATCGCTGTGTTCAAAGCCAGACCTGCCAGACCTTTCAGACAGTCAGTCAGCCATAACAGTTTTTGCCAGGCATTGTCTACCTATGATTACCTATGATTATAAAACTGACCTTGATGTTGAGGAGTGAAACTCACACACGCTCACAACAGGAAACTCAGAGAGAGGCAGAGACAAAATCAGTGAGAAACAGAGAGGAAAACTGATGGGTAGAGAGAGAGGAGGAGGGAGAGATGGAGAGAGGGAAACTGAGGAGGAGAGAGAGAGGAGGAGGGAGAGATGGAGAGAGGGAAACTGGAGAGAGGAGGCAGGAGATGTGGAGAGAGGGAAACTGGGAGAGATGGAGACTGAGGGGGGTAGAGGTGGAGAGAGGGAAACTGAACTCAATCCAGAGGCTCAGACAGGAGATTGTACCTTTGATCAGCCTTGTTGTTAAACATTCTGACCTCTGCAGAAAGGCAACCACCAGTAGAGGAGAGAGAACACCGTAGAGAGGGCACACACTTTTCTCTGTCCCTCCCTCCTTATTGCATTTTCACTCTGCAGAAGAGCCCAGCAGGCAAAGCGGTGCTTGATATGGCATTTTTAGATAGTTTGGATAGATATTTATGTTGTTGTTTTTAAATAATGTTTGCGTTATTTTACCAGGTAAATTGACTGAGAACACGTTCTCATTTACAGCAACGACCTGGGGAACAGTTACAGGGGAGAGGAATGAATGAGCCAATTGTAAACTGGGGATTATTAGTTGACCGTGATGGTTTGAGTGCCAGATTGGGAATTTAGCCAGGACAACGGGGTTAACACCCCTACTCTTACAATAAGTGCCATGGGATCTTTAATGACCTCAGAGAGTCAGGACACCCATTTAACATCCCATCTGAAAGACAGCACCCTACACAGGGCAGTGTCCTGCAATCACTGCCCTGGGGAATTGGGATATTCTTTATACCAGGGGAAAGAGTGCCTCCTACTGGCCCTCCAACACCACTTCCAGCAGCATCTGGTCTCCCATCCAGGGACTGACCAGGACCAACCCTGCTTAGCTTCAGAAGCAAGCCAGCAGTGGTACGCAGGGTGGTATGTACATGATAGTGATGACAAAAAAGTTCTCCATGGTGGGTACAGCGTTTAAGAATTCATACAATGGCTCTGTCTCTAACAAGGCTCAATGAAAACTTATAGTTGGGTTAAGAAGTTTAGCAGGGATTTATAGTATCTGTGAGGCAAACGCACATTGTTAGCTATTTGTCCCCTTTGTCCTGAAAGCGGTGTTAGAGAAGAGAGTCACCAGAGTGGGTCTGCTGCTGCAGAGGAAAGAGTGTAATGAGAGAGGCTTTTAGAGGGGGTATATAATGAGATATCTAATGAGGGGAATGAATGAGACACAGCAGGGGGACCGGAGGAGGGGGGGGTCACGTCCACTCACAGTAAACAACACAGAGGGAGGGAGGGCCTGTGGATACATACACATCAACTGTCTGCCACCTCACTAATGTGTTTCTGTCCTCATCAGTGTGTGCGTGTGCATGAATGAGTTCATATGAGTGAGTGTGTACAGACTACAGGCTATACGATTCTTTTTGCATGTCTATATGTGTGTAGGGGAATGTGCAGGTGTATTGTTGTATGTTGATATGTGTGTAGGGGAATGTGCAGGTGTATTGTTGTATGTCTATATGTGTGTAGGGGAATGTGCAGGTGTATTGTTGTATGTCTATATATGTGTAGGAGAATGTGCAGGTGTATTGTTGTATGTCTATGTGTGTGTAGGGGAATGTGCAGGTGTATTGTTGTATGTTGATATGTGTGTAGGGGAATGTGCAGGTGTATTGTTGTATGTTGATATGTGTGTAGGGGAATGTGCAGGTGTATTGTTGTATGTTGATATGTGTGCAGGGGAATGTGCAGGTGACTTGTTGTATGTCTATATATGTGTAGGGGAATGTGCAGGTGTATTGTTGTATGTCTATATATGTGTAGGGGAATGTGCAGGTGTATTGTTGTATGTCTATATATGTGTAGGGGAATGTGCAGGTGTATTGTTGTATGTTGATATGTGTGCAGGGGAATGTGCAGGTGTCTTTTTGTGAGGGGCTTTGTAGTGTAACAATATATTTCTGTATGGGCTGATTGTTACACGTAAGAGCCGTTGTTGCATTTGGAAATGTCTCGGTCTGGAATATAGACGGCAGCTCTGCCTCTGATCTAACGAGGCATTATGCTCTGCGGTAGACAGCTTTGAGGGGATTTCAGAAGAGGAAGTGTGAGATTTTAACAAGGAGAAGATTTGATTTGGCAAACATTGAGCGGAGAAAAGGTTGCTAAGGAGTGAAAAAAAAGACGGTCTTCAAGCTGAGTCCCACCCACTCAAATGCTGTGCGTCTATTTAGAATTGGATATAGGAAACCAAAGCCCTGAACTGCCATTGTGAAACATAAAAAATGCCTCAAATTTAGCTAAAGCTGTGGAATTAGCTTTTCATACAAAGATGCTTCTTTTTCTGCTAAAGATGGAAAGAAATGTGCCTTGGGTTATCTAATGACTTTGTTTTTGTTTATTCTGTCATACTGTATGTCCGTTACACTAACCTTCCAGGACATCCAGCCAATCATTTTGTTTTCATCACTTTCATTGACAAGATTGACATGGTCATTGAATATGAATGTTAGTTCTTTGCATCAGCTTGATGTCACAGTCTCATATGCATGCTGTACAGGTACCCACTGGGCACAAACGTCAGATCAACGTCTAGTTTTGATTTTAATTTGGTTGAGTTGTCGACTAACGTGAAGTCAACGTGAAATCAACAGCAAAAAAAATTGCACTGTCATTGGATTAGGTTGATACAGTGGGGCAAAAAAGTATTTAGTCAGCCACTAATTGTGCAAGTTCTCCCACTTAAAAAATATGAGAGAGGCCTGTAATTTACATCATATGTACACTTCAACTATGACAGACAAAATGAGAGAAAAAATGCAGAAAATCACATTGTAGAATTTTTTATGAATTTATTTGCAAATTATGGTGGAAAATAAGTATTTGGTCACCTACAAACAAGCAAGATTTCTGGCTCTCACAGACCTATAACTTCTTCTTTAAGAGGCTCCTCTGTCCTCCACTCGTTACCTGTTTAATGGCACCTGTTTGAACTTGTTATCAGTATAAAAGACACCTGTCCACAACCTCAAACAGTCACACTCCAAACTCCACTATGGCCAAGACCAAAGAGCTGTCAAAAACACCAGAAACAAAATTGTAGACCTGCACCAGGCTGGGAAGACTGCATCTGCAATAGGTAAGCAGCTTGGTTTGAAGAAATCAACTGTGGGAGCAATTATTAGGAAATGGAAGACATACAAGACCACTGATAATCTCCCTCGATCTGGGGCTCCACGCAAGATCTCACCCCGTGGGGTCAAAATGATCACAAGAACCAAGGACCTAGTGAATGACCTGCAGAGAGCTCGGACCAAAGTAACAAAGCCTACCATCAGTAACACACTACGCCGCCAGGGACTCAAATCCTGCAGTGCCAGACATGTCCCCCTGCTTAAGCCAGTACATGTCCAGGCCCGTCTGAAGTTTGCTAGAAAGATTGGGAGAATGTCATATGGTCAGATGAAACCAAAATATAACTTTTTGTTAAAAACTCAACTCGTCGTGTTTGGAGGACAAAGAATGCTGAGTTGCATCCAAAGAACACCATACCTACTGTGAAGCATGGGGGTGGAAACATCATGCTTTGGGGCTGTTTTCTGCAAAGGGACCAGGACGACTGATCTGTGTAAAGCAAAGAATGAATGGGGCCATGTATCGTGAGATTTTGAGTGAAAACCTCCTTCCATCAGCAAGGGCATTGAAGATGAAACGTGGCTAGGTCTTTCAGCATGACAATGATCCCAAACACACCGCCCGGGCAACGAAGGAGTGGCTTCGTAAGAAGCATTTCAAGGTCCTGGAGTGGCCTAGCCAGTCTCCAGATCTCAACCCCATAGAAAATCTTTGGAGGGAGTTGAAAGTCCGTGTTGCCCAGCAACAGCGCCAAAACATCACTGCTCTAGAGGAGATCTGCATGAGGAATGGGCCAAAATACCAGCAACAGTGTGTGAAAACCTTGTGAAGACTTACAGTAAACGTTTGACCTCTGTCATTGCCAACAAAGGGTATATAACAAAGTATTGAGATAAACTTTTGTTATTGACCAAATACTTCCTTATATTTATGAATGTAGCTAAGATCACCCTTTGTTTTTCTTTCATAATTTTTATTTCATATAGAAATCTGTGGTTAGGGAAATGAGCACACTGCATAGCAACAAGGCAATCACTGAGAGTAGAGAATGGGAGATTTAAATTCTCTGTGCCAAACATAACATTTTATATTATCAGCTGCATCACTGTCTCAAGGGAGGTTAGTGGAATTATCACATAATGGTTCTGCTTTGTGGGAGCTTATTACCCTAACGCCCTTATTAGAGAGTACCAGAGGTGAGTGACATAATAACCACATTCATCATATACCTGTAATACACTGAGCAAAAATATAAAAGCAACATGTGAAGTGCTGGTCCCATATTTCGTGAGGTAAAGTAAAATATCCCAGAAATGTTCCATACGCACAAAAAGCTTATTGCTCTCAAATGTTATACACACATTTGTTTACATCCCTGTTAGTGAGCATTGCTCCTTTGCCAAGATAATCCATCCACCTGACAGGTGTGGCATATAAAGAAGCTGATTAAACAGCAGGATCATTATTACACAGGTGCACCTTTTGCTGGGGACATTAAAAGGCCACTCTAAAATGTGCAGTTTTGTCACACAACACAATGCCACAGATGTCTCAAGTTTTGAGGGAGCATACAATTGGAATGCTGACTGCAGACATATCTACCAGAGTTGTTGCCAGAGAATTTAATGTTAATTTCTCTACCTTAAGCCGCCTCCAACGTCCAACTGACCTTACAACCGCAGACCATGTGTATGGCGTTGTGTGGATGAGCGGTTTGCTGATGTCAACGTTGTGAACAGAGTGCCCCATGGTGACGGTGGGGTTATGGTATGGGCAGGCATAAGTTATGGACAACGAATACAACTGCATTTTATCAATGGCAATTTGAATGCACAAAAATACATTGATGGGATCCTGAGGCCCATTTTTTAAGGTATCTGTGACCAAAAGATCTGTAGTCATGTGAAATCCATAGATTACGACCTAATTAATTATTTAAATTGACTGATTTCCTTACATGAACTGTAACTCAGTAACATCTTTGAAATTGTTGCATGTTGCGTTTATAGTACGTTTACAGTATATATGGTATAATACATTAGGGGTGAACACAACATACTGTATATACTGCAGCCAACAGTTACAATATCCTCTTCTCCTGTGAGTTTATGGACCTCTGTAAACCAACATAAGCATGCTGGCTACTCTGATACAACACCTACAGTCGATTAGGAAAGTATTCAGACCCCTAGACTTTTCCCACATTTTGTTAATTTACAGCCTAATTTTATAGTTTTTTTCCCTCATCAATCTACACACAATACCCCATAATGACAACGCAAAAAAAATGGTTTTAAACAGAAATATCACATTTACAGAAGTATTTAGACCCTTTACTTTGTTGATGCAACTTTGGCAGCGATTACAGCCTCAGTGTCCTCTTGGGTATGATGCTACACGGTTGGCACACATGTATTTGGGGAGATTCTTTCATTCTTCTCTGCAGATCTTCTCAAACTCTGTCAGGTTGGATGGGCAGCGTCACTGCACAGCTATTTTCAGGTCTCTCCAGTCCGGGCTCTGGCTGGGCCACTCAAGGACATTGAGAGACTTGTCCCGAAACCACTCCTGCATTGTCCTGGCTGTGTGCTTAGGGTCGTTGTTCTGTTGGAAGGTGAACCTTCGCTCCAGTCTGAAGTCCTGAGCGCTCTGGAGCAGGTTTTCATCAAGGATCTTTCTGTACTTTGCTCCGATCATCTTTCCCTCGATCCTGACTAGTCTCCCAGTCCCTGCCGCTGAAAAACATCCCCACAGCATGATGCTGCTACCACCATGCTTCACCGTAGGGATGGTGCCATGTTTCCTCCAGACAAGATGCTTGGCATTCAGGCCAAAGAATTCAATCTTGGATTCAGACCAGCGAATCTTGTTTCTCATTGTCTGAGAGTCCTTTAGGTGTCTTTTGGCAAACTCCAAGTGGGCTGTCATTTGCCTTTTACTGAGGAGTGACTTCCGTCTGGTCACACTACCATAAAGGCCTGATTAGTAGAGTGCAGCAGAGATGGTTGTTCTTCTGGAAGGTTCTCCCATCTCCACAGAGGAACTCTGGAGCTCTGTCAGAGTGACCCTCGGGTTCTTGGTCACCTCCCTGACCAAGGCCCTTCTCCCCCGATTGCTCAGTTTGGCTGGGAGGCCAGCTCTAGGAAGAGTCTTGGTGGTTCCAAACTTCTTCCATTTAAGAATGATGGAGGCCCCTGTGTTCTTGGGGACCTTCAATGCTGCAGAATGTTTTTGGTACCCTTCACCATATCTGTGCCTCAACACAATCCTGTCTAGGAGCTCTGTGCGCAATTCCTTCGACCTCATGGCTTGGTTTTTGCTCTGACATGCACTGTCAACCGTGGGACCTTATATAGACAGGTGTGTATCTTTCCAAATCATGTCCAATCAATTTAATTTACCACAGGTGGACTCCAATCAAGTTGTAGAAACATCTCAAGATTGATCAATTAAAACAGGATGCACCTGAGCTCAATTTCGAGTCTCATAGCAAAGGCTCTGAATACTAATGTAAATCAGGTATTTTATTTGTAATACATTTGAAAAGAATTCTAAATACCTGTTTTTGCTTTGTCATTATGGGGTATTGTGTGTAGATTGATGAGGGGGGAAATGATTTAATCCATTTTATAATAAGGCTGTAATGTATCAAAATGTGGAAAAGGGGAAGGGGACTGAATACTTTCTCAATGCTTGGATGCATTTTGACATATTCCCTCTTGGTCGATCCTAACCCCACTTTGTTCAGACTTCCCATCCTTTCCCCTTCTTTATGCAGTTACGTTTCCTCCCTCTCTGTTCTCTCTCTCTCTGTTCTCTCCCTGTTCTCTGTTTCTGCTGGCAGTGCATGTTTCCTGTGTTGTGCATTCAGCAGGAGGTCTGGACTCATTCTACCATTAGCCACCTCTGGTCCAGGCTTTGATGTGTTTGGTGTCTACTTCTGGAAAACAACATGTACACTACTCTGAGGTCCTTCCGTTTTTGCCTCACCCTGACTATTGGACCTCATTGAACATGCCCCCTCCAGCTGTCCTAGAATGCCCCCCAAGAGAGCCTGTCGTGTCCCAACTCACCTTTTCAGGCGGGTTCCCTTCAGACCTCTCTCTCACTGTCTCTCTCTCTCTTTCTCTCTCTCTTTCTCTCTCTCTTTCTCTCTCTCTCTCTATCTTTTGTTCTTTCTTTCTTTCTCTCTCTCTCCCCTGCTTTCATCCTGCCATCCGCTCCTAAGCTCAAGGCAGACTCTTCTGTGGAGTACAAACAGCATACAAAGTTGGGATGTTTTTGTTGCCATGGCACCAGGAGGAAGCCTAGGCAGAGAGCTCTCTCAATATTGTATATATATTTGTATTATTAAGTGTTTTTTGTTGCATTTTGAAACAATTTTTTGTTAACCTGTTCAGAAAAAATATCTGGTGGTGGCCCATGGAGTTGCAGGACTGTCTGTTTACTTTGCTTGGCTAGCATTAGCTAGCTAGCTGGGAAGTCAGTTTACTTGGCTTTGCTAGCATTAACTAGCTAGTTGGGAAGTCTGTTTACTTGGCTTGGCTAGCATTAGCTCGCTAGTTGGGAAGTCTGTTTACTTGGCTTGGCTAGCATTAACTAGATAGTTGGGAAGTCTGTTTGCTTGGCTTGGCTAGCATTAGCTAGCTAGCTGGGAAGTCTGCTTACTTGGCTTGGCTAGGATTAGCTAGCTAGCTTGGAAGTCTGTTTACTTTGCTTGGCTAGCATTAGCGAATCTAATTTGAATGATGCATCAACACCTGATCAACACAGAACCAGATTTTTATTCCACCTGCCTCAGTTTCTGGAAGGATGTGGACTGTGGTGTGAGGGGATTGCAGAGGCTCACCTAGTAGGAGACACTTGGTGATTATAGCCGAGGTGTGGTGGTCTCTCGGGCACTTGTGCTGCCGAAGCATCACCCAGGTCGGGGCTACATATTCGGTGGTGGATATTCCAGCGCACCTACAGAGGAGGAGTAGCTGTGAGCTTCAGATACATAGGTGCCTGATAAAGAGCTCCCGACTGTTTCTCCCTCCCTGGCTGTACCATCAACGCCACCTCTACTCAAGCTACTCCTTTACTGAACTGCATCATGATCTAGCTGTGGAAGACCATCTCCCATCAACTGCCAGCTCCCTGAATTTGTTTGAGATTCTGTATGAAAAGCTTTATATTAAATACACAGGAGGTTGGTGGCTCCTTAATTGGGGAGGACGGGCTTGTGGTAATGGCTGGAGCAGGATCAGTGGAGTGGTATCAAATACCATTCCGTTTGTGTCGTTCCAGCCATTATTATGAGCCGTCCTCCCCTCAGCAACCTCTACTGATAAAATACATCTATTATTATTATTATTAGAGGGGTTGGAGAGACTGACATAGATCAGGTGGAAGCGGTTGGTAGTTTTGGCTTGATGGCTTTGTGGCATGGACTGGACAATAGGACCTCAATTACGTATGTTATCTCGTCTTTACCATCAAGAAACTACAGGTTGTGTAGATAAATATAATGTTTTGTCCTTTGAAGTTGGTACAATTTCTACCAGCTATTGTCCGCATGTTGAGTCATCCCCAACTATTTCAACTGCAGATACATTTCTCTCAACATTAGCCTGCTTGTGTGTGCAGCCCGTGGGCGTAGCGACCAGAATTCCCCTTCCCAATCCTTCCGTCAATCAGAGTCGCATCACCAGGCAATGTCGCCATCACCATGCACCCGTCACTCACAGACTGGTCCGGTGACACTCCCCTCTGCCATTCTGCAGGTGACAGCGTTGTCCCTGGAGACGGTGATGAGGGCAGGAGATAGTGGTGGTGATGGCTCTCTAGTCAGCAAACATGCCTTCATTGTATTCATTACTAATACTGTGCTATAATTGGTAATTGCTATAGCATGACCTGAGATGCCTGTGTACCTCCCTAATCATTGTGTCAGAAATAATCCCTCTGCCCACATGTAACAAGGCAGGAAGGTCTCAGCGTGTCACCATCATCAACACCTCTCACTTTCCACAGGAAAGTCACAGGAAAATCTGTTACCCAGGGCGAATGTGTCACTGCCCACGACACACCAACAACAACCTGCAGCTCTGAGGAATTCAGCCAAGACATGCAATAATGTCTCAGCACAGAGACACTGACATCAATACAGAGACAAGCTTCAGTATACCTGCAACGGGAACTGCAATGACTAACACTAATGACTGAAACAATGCTGTCACAAAGTGAAGGAGCAAATACTGCCTTCTGGTGAAGTTTCAGACACCAATAAAGTGTTTCCTTCTCGTTATTGAAATGCTGGACTGGTCAAAAAGTGGTGGTGCAACAGAAAAACCCAAAGAGCGTTTCAGGGAACTTCGCCACCGGTGGTCATTAATTGCAGAGCAATTACGAAGCATGATGTCCATAATGAGTCATTATTGCATTGTAATTGTCTCTATGTCTGAGTAATGAGGCTGGTGTTGGGTGTTGTGATTCGGCTGGTTAGTTCTGCAGGCTCCGCTGGTCTTGGGGAGAGGCATAGTCAACAGCAGCAGCAGTGGAATCTCTCTAAGAGAGCCTGGATGGTGTGTGTGCCCTCTGGCCAACCATAATAAGAGGAGCTGTCATGGGAGAAGGCCAGGCGACATCAGCTCCATTTGCAGTTAAGACACAGTGGAGATGGATCACGCAGCTGAGCCGCTGTCTGTGTCCAGACAATTTAGCTCTGAACTAATATCCTCCTGACAGGGTTTAGGATATGTTTCTACAGTAATGTTTTGTCTATTCATAATGGGTCTCTTATGTTGGATGTTTTTAGGGAAATTCAATTAATTCTTGATGTCGGATGACTCGGAATTGTGTGGTGGAAGACGTATCAGATAGGCACTGGTGCTGAACCTGCCAAGAATTTATATTTTCCATTAAACCTTTTGCTACAGCTCAAATAACGATTCTGTATATTCTGCCCCATCCTGATTGCTGGTAATTACAGTCATGGGACATTTCGAGTCTGAAGTGTATAAATTAAAATGCTTTTCTTTTGTAGTTCTCCTATAGGGATTGCAGCTGCGCTTCTCTTGTCTAAAGGTAATTTGACTATTGAGGCTTTTACAGACTTCTAATGGCCTCCTATTCATTTGCATATTTTATGTATTACCAAGCTTTACAGCACGACTTGGGCAATTAAGCACTTGAGCGATTTCTCAAGGGTCCCCACCTGGACCTGAACCCAAACAACCCTTACATCTCTCTCAAGTGCATTCATATTGTGAGCATTTATCTTAATAGAATTCATTCTCAAATTCACACAGCATCACCAAAATAGTTTGAAAACGGCATCAGTCTGATGGGGTGCTGGAGTGATGGAAGAAGAATCTGTGTTCTTAGCCTGCCCCCTGCTGGTAAATGGAGAACTACACGTCAGTAGAAATTATTAGGGCTGGGACTTTTTCTTGCTCATGTGTCCAGGAGCTCCTGTGGACCTCGTTTATTTTTTTAAACAAAAAGACTGGAGTTCCTCTCTACCGTGACCCTTCTTTTTTTTCAACAAAAAGACTGGAGTTCCTCTCTACCATGACCCTTCCAGTAAGGAGACGAGAGACAGGCTCTGGTGAAGTTTTCTTTACCTACTGGACATTGTTTTCTCAGACTCAGAATATCATCTGTTATTACCTTCTGAGTTGATTGCGTAATGTACTGAGAGACAGACAGGTGTTAACTTGTTCACTGGGAATATCATCACCTTCTTATCATCCTTTATTTGAACATACTGTTCCTTCAGTGAGACACGGAAGGGCAGAATACCTCAGGTGACCATCTGGTTTTAGAGGTGAAAATTTCAATTCAACATATTGTGTTCGTAAAGCAAATAACTTGAAAGTCACGAGGGCTCTCAATTGATCATGCCCTCCAGCATTGCCTGATATATCAGTGAAATGTTTGAAGTTACCTTATCAAGGTGGTGGCAATAGTGATGTGAAGTGGGTAATTAAAACCGCTGGCAATTTTAGATTTTCATTTAGATTTCATATCAGTCATCAGTCATATTTTTTATGATCATGCGCTGATAATATAGAAGCAGTAATTGTAAAACTAAACGTTTAACCCAAATGATCATTTATGCATAGACCATTAGTTCTCAGCGGTAGAGTACTGATATAGCCGATATTGGTTGAGCTCTGAAATACATACTGCAAAAACAGTCAGTAAGCTGAGGTAGAATGGTGTAATTCTATTTAATAATAGCAGACTCATTTCTGAAATCGCTTGTTTTTTCCAGTTATTTTCCTTTATTCCCTGCCTTCATCTCAGAGGACAGGCCAACCAAAGCAAAGCCCCTGGATTCCTGAGCAAACCACTATGCTCCTTGGCCCTGGTAGCGAGAGTTCTGAATGTTGTTGTAACTGACATCATGTGACTGACTACACAGAGAACAGAAACTGTTCACTGAGGACAATGGAGAGACGAAGAGAACCCTGAAATGCTATACTGCACTGTAGTCTATTGTATGTGGAGTGGATGTATTTGAAGTGGGCAGATATTGGTGTTTTAGTCTTGTCTGTGATGAAGCTGTCAGACACTTACTGTGTATACAATATGTGGAATGCAGGTGGATTCTAAGACCGAGCATGATGATGATGGAGACGTGGTATTCCTCACAGTAGTGATTGTCTCAGCCACCATCTTTGTCTCTGTGTGAGGTAGCAATAAGCCTGGGGACGAGGTTACGATATGACTATGATGACCATTATGCTAATGCTGATGGAAACCATATTGGAAACGACGGTGACTACAACAATGATGATGATGATGATGATACTGGACAGGTTTTACAGGTTGTAGACCAGCTGCAGCCAGTCTGGTGTTAGCTCTGCCTCAGCCAGTAGCACGGTGAGCGGCAGGCCAGCCACTAACAGAGCAGCCATTCCCTGGGTCTTGATGACTTCCAGATGACAGCCCAGACAGCCTGGCCCGAGAGAACTCAGCACTCAGTCACAGACAGAGAGAGAGGGGGGAGGCAGAGATAGGGTAGGGGAGGAGAGAAAGAAACAGACAGACAAAGGAAAGGATGAAGCAGTTGCATGTGAAGTGGTTTTGCAGTGCTCCAGTCAGTGTTCTTACCTCATTCTCCTGATGGTTGTTGGTACACAGCTCTCTCCAGCTGGGGCCTGGCTGGCTGCTGTGATTAGCTGGTGACTGATCCACATTCAGATCCCATTGAGACAGACAGACGACAGGGCAGTGTCAGTGTGTGTGTGCTGGGCCGAGAGTCAGCATGATGCATCAGTGGGGTCTACTCATCACTGTGTTCTACTGCCAGCTGTTCCTGGCTGCTGCTCAACACTGGAGGAAAGGTAGGACACCTGAGTACCTCACAGAGCTTCGACTGACTTCAGGTCAGTTTGAGGGGTCCACATAGACACGTTCATAGAAAGTTAATGGTTGTTGTGTAGACGTACTCAGAGCTAGTCGCAATAAGAAGTAATGAACTGCATTTAGGAATCAAAGGAAAAAATTAACTATGGTTATGTATTAAGTGTCGTTGTGCGTTATCATAACTGAACGTTTTGCTGCCAAATAGATTATTTATGTGGAGTTAAGTAGGCTACATTTTTTTATGTAGACTTTTTTCTGATGTGTTTGCAGACTTTTATGAGATTTAATGTTTTTTTGAAGAAAAGACAAATGTTTTGATTGCTTTGGCAGGGCTGTGGGTGTTAGGCTCCTGTATGTATGTGATTGTGTTGATGAGAAGGAGAGAAATGCTATTTTCTGAATATCTTTCGACAGGAAAAAACAACTTCAAGTGCCTCTTTGTAGTTGGGTCCAAACATTTGGATCCACATTCATACATTTTCCCTCCCTCCCACACACGTCAATGTTTGGTTCCTTGGAAATGTTGACTGCCGAAAATAGGTCCCTCCGAATTAAGGAATGAGGAGGGTGGATTTACATGTAAATCACTGAATCAGTCACATGATGTTGAACTTGCTTCAGGAAATGCAACTTAGCTCAGGTCTTTGCAGGCAGATGAGATCCAGTCATATACAGTCTTGGCCAAAAGTTTTGAGAATGACACAAATATATGTTTTCACAAAGTTTGCTGCTTCAGTGTCTTTAGATATTTTTGTCAAATGTTACTATGGAATACTGAAGTATAATTACAAGCATTTTATAAGTGTCAAGTCTTTTATTGACAATTACATGAAGTTGATGCAAGAGTCATTATTTGCAGTGTTGACCCTTATTTTTCAAGACCTCTGCGATCTGACCCTGGCATGCTGTCAATTAACTTCTGGGCCACATCCTGACTGATGGCAGCCCATTCTTGGAGTTTGTCAGAATTTGTGGGTTTTTGTTTGTCCACCCGCCTCTTGAGGATTGACCACAAGTTCTCAATGGGATTAAGGTCTGGGGAGTTTCCTGGCCATGGACCCAAAATACTGATGTTTTGTTCCCCGAGCCACTTACTTATCACTTTTGCCTTATGGCAAGGTGCTCCATCATGCTGGAAAAGGCATTGTTCGTCATCAAACTGTTCCTGGATGGTTGGGAGAAGTTCCTATTGGAGGATGTGTTGGTACCATTCTTTATTCATGGCTGTGTTCTTAGGCAAAATTGTGAGTGAGCCAACTCCCTTGGCTGAGAAGCAACCCCACACATGAATGGTCTCAGGATGCTTTACTGTTGGCATGACACAGGACTGATGGTAGCGCTCACCTTGTCTTCTCCGGACAAGCTTTTTTCTGGATGCCCCAAACAATCGGAAAGGGGATTCATCAGAGAAAATGACTTTACCCCAGTCCTCAGCAGTCCAATCCCTGTACCTTTTGCAGAATATCAGTCTGTCTCTGAACTTTTTCCTGGAGAGAAGTGGCTTCTTTGCTGCCCTTCTTGACACCAGGCCATCCTCCACTGTGTGTGCAGATGCACTCACACCTGCCTGCTGCCATTCCTGAGCAAACTCTGTACTGGTGGTGCCCCAATCCCACAGCTGAATCAACTTTAGGAGATGGTCCTGGCGCTTGCTGGACTTTCTTGGGCGCCCTGAAGCCTTCGTCACAACAATTGAACCGCTCTCCTTGAAGTTCTTGATGATCCGATAAATGGTTGATTTAGTTGCAATCTTACTGGCAGCAATATCCTTGCCTGTGAAGCCCTTTTTGTGCAAAGCAATGATGACGGCATGTGTTTCCTTGCAGGTAACCATGGCTGACAGAGGAAGAACAATGATTCCAAGCACCACCCTCCTTTTGAAGCTTCCAGTCTGTTATTCAAATTCAATCAGCATGACAGAGTGATCTCCAGCCTTGTCCTCGTCAACACTCACACCTGTGTTAATGAGAGAATCACTGACATGATGTCAGCTGGTCCTTTTGTGGCAGGGCTGAAATGCAGTGGACATGTTTTTGGGGGGATTTAGTTCATTTGCATGGCAAAGAGGGACTTCATCTGATCACTCTTCATAACATTCTGGAGTATATGCAAATTGTCATCATACAAACTGAGGCAGCAGACAAATGAATATCTGTGTCATTCTCAAAACATTTGGCCACGACTGTACATTATGTGACTGTGTGGATATGAGTCTGACATGATCAGATAAAATAACACAAACTTTATTAATCCCAGAGGGGAAACTGGTCTGTCAATCAGTCATGTGTCTCAGTATCCTTTAGGAAAATATTACTAGTAGTACTAAGCTTATCTACTGTATGGCTATTGAACGTCAGGTCACTTCTAAAGATCACGTCTGAATATTTAGGATTTGATAGAGGGGACAGACAGTGATTTAGAATTGGGGACAAACTGTAAGTGTAGCCCATGTGACTGTCTCTGGCCCACTGTGTCCCTCTGACTGCTGCCAAATTCTTCCCCAGCTGTTTTGACTGCAGCAGCTTGGAAGAACATCTGCATGTCTGACTTGATGTATTGTTATCCCTTCAACATTGAGACATATCTTGTCCCATATTTGGAGCTCTCAGGTCTTCGGCCCACTGGGAATGTTCTAATTAGGACATATACCAGAGTGTGTGCATTCTGTGGAAAATATCAGTTTAGACATCACAATGCAAATATGTAAACTGGTTAAGCAAACATCATTCATCAGTTGTAGTATGGGAAATGTTCCTGACTTTGGTTTTGGCTCTGACTTTAATCCAAATAACCATTACTGTAAACCTGGAGGACAGTGACCTCTGGTTTGCCTGCTTTTCTCTAGTCACGACACAATTCCAGCCAAGACCATTTAGCACTGCTTGTAATGAATGGCTTTGTGTTTTCCCCTGGCTCATTGCATGTGCTTAGAGGGAGATTACAAGTTCTCTGCTTGTTTGTGAGGACACAGGGGACAGTGTCCTAGCAAACACTGATTATTTAGTTTAGCGCTACAGTGGGCCGAGAAGCACGAGCGATGATTGGTTTCTTCTAGCTCAGAGCTTTGAAAACTGAGATCTGCTTTCAGAGGTGGGATCATCTACTTTAAACCAGCAACCACTTATTCCATATGTGATCGGCTAGATTTGGAAACCGAGGCTACTGTGTATCAGATGACTGTGTTGGCCCGCTGAGCTAAAGCCTAGGCATTACACAAGTCTTCAGGTCTCAGGCAAGGTTACACATCACATGGGCATTGCACGTAGATGTTTCTTTGTGTTGCTGTTGTTCTGCCGAGGTGAAAAGAAGGTTCCCTCCTGTTCTTCACTTCTGACTCGAGCTTAACACAGTGGACTCAACTCATCATCTGTGTGTGGAATTCCAGCTCCACCTACCTCCACTTATAGATACACACTGGAAGGCATCAGGAAAGGATGTGCTCCTGGATGAAAGTCAACATTGGGGCTTAGGCTTTCCAGTACATACTGGATGAGTATCTCACTTGGATGCACAGTAGCACATATCAGCCCAAATCTAGGTGAAAATTATGACGGCAGTGTCTGGCATTCCTCGCAGCTGCTGTATATATGGCACCTGTGCAACTACTGGTAAAACCCATACAAATTGCTGGCTGGTTGGAGCAGCCATTTTGGAGCTAATATCTCCACAGTGGTACAGCATCAACATTAACATCAAACGATTCAGCATCGAAATGAACCTTCATAGACCTCATAACCTCACTGTTCACACTGTGCCAATAAAAGTTGTTGTCCCTATGGGTGTGTTCTGTATGCTTATACATTCCAACGCTGATTATTTAACCCTGTTTCTGAATGGGGAGAATATGGCAAGTGTTGTCCCATCGAGAGCGTGAGGAGTACAGTGGAGGGGGGCTGGGAATAGCAAGACCTGATCTTGGATCAGAATCCATATGGAGTACAGTCGGAGAACAGTGGAATTGTGCTGGGTGTCAGTTGACCAGGAGCTGATTCCTGATCGGTTTCCATAAAGAGGGACAATGTTAAAACTATGATCCTCATTAAACTCAGTGAGCCTATATTTCTCTTGGCTCAAACAGCAGATTACTGTACAGTGATTGGATATCTGGCTTGGATTAGTAACAAGAGCACGTTCTACAGTAGTAGGGAACTGAGCAAGCTCAGAAAGAATGTCACTCTCTGACAGGTGTTGTATCTATGAGAGAATGAGTAAGCTATGGCGTGAGGTATAGATAAACAGTAGCCCCCCGTGTGCTGTGTTTCATAAAGCTAAGTTACAACCGCATTTAACTCTGAACTGTTGAGAGAACAACTTATTTTACCCCTAGTCACGCTGTGTTCCTACCATGACCTTTCTGTTCTGTCCAGGGCCCAGGCATTCCTCAGACAGACTGAAGCACTGCATGATCGATGGTCTGTTTGTGTCCACTTCATACATGCGCCGACTTCCAATCAAGCTTCTTATTTGGACCTTGTCTGTCTGTACCTGACCCTTCAACCCAAAAGCACATGGCCCTGTACTTTCAACACACAGTCGGAGTTCCTGCCAGGTATTCAGGGATGTAATGGAAAAGAAAGCAAATAAGGTATTGAGGGAGAGATGCTGTTGCACCAGACTTTCATTGGGTTGGGCTGGGTCATCTCTAGGTTATGTTAACAACATTTCTCAACGTGTCATATTTTTCTGTTGCTGTCAAATACTTGACCACAAGAATGTCTCTATGTACTGCAGCTGTCTCTCAAACTGGTGAAGGGTATTATCATGTCACTCCTGTGACTCCTGCCTCAAATCATCCCCTCACTGTTCAGAAGCCGCTCAGAGTAATACAGAGGGAACCCTGTGAAAAGAAGCCCATTAGTCCCATTATCTCACTTAATGTTAATCAGGCCTAGGTCCTTTTTTGAGAGATTAGACAAGTCCTTTGTAGATATAATAACTACCACATCTCCCTTACAGGTCAAAGAATAGGTGTGAAGAAGGTGGCTCAGCGAATGGTCTCATCTGAGATCAGAATACCTGCCTTAGCTGCATTTAGCTCAGGAGCTGCCTTTAGCTCAGCAGTCTTGTGGTATGCAAGGGACCAAGGTTGGAATCCAGTTGGTAAGCTTGTGCCCAGGTGTTTCTCTGCTTCTGCTCTTGGTTAGCTCCCCTTATAAATGACAGAGCTGCCTTAGTCTGCGATTCTGAAGGCTGAGAGAGAGGGTTTTTATAAGGAGCAGACCACAGCTCCTGAACTCTCAGTCCTGCTGCGGCACACATGCCCTGACACTTTGAAATCTGACCGCCCTACCCTATAGCCTATGCCCTATAGACACACCTGGCTCTTTGAAAAGAGGGGGCATCTATAACGTGGGACATACCAGCGATTACCGGTGTCAGAGGTTAAAAGGTTTTCACCCGGTTTCACATAGGGACATCTGCTGCAGTTTACACCCTAGCTGTCTCCCACAAACCTGGGGCTCGATAGTTTAACCTACGTAGACATGTTTACAGTGTGCAGTAAGTGTAGGATTTGACATGACCTATAGCTACTGTGTCAATGTATTTGACTATATTGTATACTGTATGCCACTGCGTAAATACTGCAACGTGTGCTGAGTTTGACTGACCTCCTGGTCACAACAACGGCAACCATATTCACCCGCTCAACGGGAAATTCTGGATCTATTGTATTTCAGGACTTCTTTTGGTTTGCTATTGGTTTAATGAGTCATTCAACTACTCAAAATACTATCTCTCCTCTTCTCACTTTCTCTCCCCTTTCTCTTCAGCCCTTTACCCATCAGCCTTTAGAGTGAAGCGTGGCACACACTCATTGGTCAACCCCACCTTCCAGAACTCTGTGGAAGATGTTAACCTGCTGTTTGAGGTGAGTCGACAATAGCCATCTCTGCTTAAATGACATTAATGAGCATAAAGGGGATTTAATTAATTGTGAATGTTACATGGAAACAAGAAGATTGTTGTCAGATAAAGTTAAATCTTCCACAAATGTAAAGTTTTATTACAGGCCCTCAGTCTGTAACAGTCTGGCTCTTCTCTCCGACCCACAATGGATCATCCAGAGACCCTCCTCTCAGATCATTTCGTCTTTAATACTTAATATTGTTCTGACATTGAATTCCATATCCCAGAGGCCCCTGCTTCTTCTCATTGTTGAGCCAGACCATATCCACTGTGGGCACAACCCAGATTCATCCACTGGTATGTTGGAGCCCAAGAAGCAAACATTATGTCTGGACATATACTGCTCAACCATCCACCGCTCTGATATTTGAGTGGAAAACATGGACGCAGAGGTCATAGGTTATTGAATCTTTGTGAATCTTGTGGGGTAGCGGCAAAACATGTTGCATCAGAATCAATGCCACTCAATCTTTTATATTCACCATTGCTTCTAAATAAAATATCTTAGGCATAACAAGTCAAAAATACCTGAAAGCTCATCTCTTGTGCTTTTGGGAAGAATTCTTAACTTTCAGAAACTCTGTTAGTTACTTAAGTGAGTTGTGGGTCGCATAGGGGCCCCTTTCTCCATACTGTAGCAAACTCTTATATCAGTCCTTGTCAGTGTCAAATCTCAAATCTTAAATCGACCCCTAGACCCTGCACTTATGGAGATCTGAGAGTGCATAGGGTCTAAGGGTTGATTTGGAATTGGGCATTACAGTATGGGAAGAGGCTACATTTCTACTGTTTGTTATGACAGAACTCAGAACATCGCTGAGCAAACAACGGAAACCAAGAAGTGCGTTTGGAGTAAGCAAAGTTGGAGAGCTCTTGTCTTCAGCAGTGGGCCTATGTGTGTAGGTGTGTGTATTTCCTCAGAGTTCCATTCAGAGAGAGAGAAGTGAAAGTTAGATGTATTGAATGTTTGACTCCTCTTCTCCTACAAATTGAAGAGCTGAAACATTTCCTGTTTGATGTGAATCTTGTGGATACCACCGCTCGTCGTGCTGCAGGGAAATGGAGGTCGGAGGTGGGAAGGGCCGAGGCAGAGGTGCTGTAGGCAAAGTGAACAGAAAGTTTGAACTCATGGGTTCAAACTTTCTGAATTTCATACAGTTGAACTTGGGCAACGAGAGTCATGGTTGGAGCAGGAACGTAGTTTTGACCCACTAGGAAAGGGAAGCTGAAGCCTCAGTCAGCAGTCGTCATCAGTAGCAGTGTGGGGGTAAAATCACTGGGGAAACCAAGCCAGGAAAAAAAGCCATATTACAACCTATGTTGTGAGAATTTATTTGTCTGCTCTATGACCTGTTAGTTCATATGCCTTGCCACCGTGATATATTGATATATAGGCCTTAGGCCGAGTCAATAAGAAGACACAGTGGCAGAATAAATTCAACCACACTTTTGTTTCATCACAAAACCGGGGAGCAACATCTGTCCGATGGAGACCACAAAGCATATTGAATGTAACCAACAGTTACATGAACTACAGCATGGTCAAGCAAGTTGTTTCTGGAGTTTTCAGACTACTTAACAACTATTGATTTAGAACCACGGAGAGTTACTGCAAGTCACAAAGAGAACAGGAGCTGCCTTCACTATTCCAGCACCATTTCAACTTCAACATTTCAACATTATCAAATCACCTACTGTATGCTTAGTCTAATACAGTGACAACTAAAATACACCAAAAACAATCTAGTCCAATCAATGTAATGTGGCGTACAGCAAGTCAGCCACCAGGGGGAGACTCGTCAAAGGCCTGGTGACAGACGGTGTATACATCACGAGGCGATGGCTCCATCTGCTGGACGTGCCAGGTCTCGACGGGTTCTCCGGACAGGGTTAATTGGGGCTGATTGGGAGTTGGTGAGTAATCAAGGGCTGATTGCTCACCCGCTGTGCAAGGCCCATATAGCTGCCAGAAGGGCATCACATAGGGAGAGTGGGGGAAGAAAGGACTCCTGTATAGGTGGGGATGGGGGGGAAGAAAGGACTCCTGTATAGTTGGGGATGGGGGGAAGAAAGGACTCCTGTATAGGTGGGGATGGGGGAAGAAAGGACTCCTGTATAGTTGAGGATGGGGGGAAGAAAGGACTCCTGTATAGGTGGGGATGGGGGAAGAAAGGACTCCTGTATAGTTGGGGATGGGGGAAGAAAGGACTCCTGTATAGGTGGGGATGGGGGAAGAAAGGACTCCTGTATAGTTGAGGATGGGGGGAAGAAAGGACTCCTGTATAGTTGGGGATGGGGGGGAAGAAAGGACTCCTGTATAGTTGGGGATGGGGGAAGAAAGGACTCCTGTATAGTTGGGGATGGGGGGGAAGAAAGGACTCCTGTATAGTTGGGGATGGGAGGGAAGAAAGGACTCCTGTATAGTTGGGGATGGGGGAAGAAAGGACTCCTGTATAGTTGAGGATGGGGGAAAGAAAGGACTCCTGTATAGGTGGGGATGGGGGGAAGAAAGGACTCCTGTATAGGTGGGGATGGGGGGAAGAAAGGACTCCTGTATAGGTGGGGATGGGGGGAAATAAATAACTCCTGTATAGTTGGGGATGGGGGGAAGAAAGGACTCCTGTATAGTTGGGGATGGGGGAAGAAAGGACTCCTGTATAGTTGGGGATGGGGGGAAGAAAGGACTCCTGTATAGGTGGGGATGGGGGGAAGAAAGGACTCCTGTATAGGTGGGGATGGGGGGAAAGAAATAACTCCTGTATAGTTGGGGATGGGGGGAAGAAAGGACTCCTGTATAGTTGGGGATGGGGGGAAGAAAGGACTCCTGTATAGGTGGGGACGGTTACAGAGGTAACAGGAGTGAGTGCAGTTGTGATCCCGACAGGATACAGCAAGACCTGGAGCCCAGAAGACGGTATCCAAATCAAATCAAATTGTATTTGTCACATACACATGGTTAGCAGATGTTAATGTGAGTGTAGCGAAATGCTTGTGCTTCTAGTTCCGACAATGCAGTAATAACCAACGAGTAATCTAACTAACAATTCCAAAACTACTACCTTATACACACAAGTGTAAAGGGATAAAGAATATGTACATAAAGATATATGAATGAGTGATGGTACAGAACGGCATAGGCAAGATGCAGTAGATGGTATCGAGTACAGTATATACATATGAGATGAGTATGTTAACAAAGTGGCATAGTTTAAAGTGGCTAGTGATACATGTATTACATAAAGATGCAGTAGATGATATAGAGTACAGTATATACATAGACATATGAGATGAATAATGTAGGGTATGTAAACATTATATTAAGTAGCATTGTTTAAAGTGGCTAGTGATATATTTTACATCAATTCCCATTATTAAAGTGGCTGGAGTTGAGTCAGTGTGTTGGCAGCAGCCACTCAATGTCAGTGGTGGCTGTTTAACAGTCTGATGGCCTTGAGATAGAAGCTGTTTTTCAGTCTCTCGGTCCCAGCTTTGATGCACCTGTACTGACCTCACCTTCTGGATGATAGCGGGGTGAACAGGCAGTGGCTCGGGTGGTTGTTGTCCTTGATGATCTTTATGCCCTTCCTGTGACATCGGGTGGTGTAGGTGTCCTGGAGGGCAGGTAGTTTGCCCCCGGTGATGCGTTATGTGGACCTCACTACCCTCTGGAGAGCCTTACGGTTGTGGGTGGAGCAGTTGCCGTACCAGGCGATGATACAGCCCGACAGGATGCTCTCAATTGTGCATCTGTAGAAGTTTGTGAGTGCTTTTGGTGACAAGCCGAATTTCTTCAGCCTCCTGAGGTTGAAGAGGCGCTGCTGCGCCTTCTTCACGATTCTGTCTGTGTGGGTGGACCAATTCAGTTTGTCTGTGATGTGTACGCCGAGGAACTTAAAACGTACTACCTTCTCCACTGCTGTTCCATCAATGTGGATAGGGGGGTGTTCCCTCTGCTGTTTCCCGAAGTCCACAATCATCTCCTTAGTTTTGTTGACGTTGAGTGTGAGGTTATTTTCCTGACACCACACTCCGAGGGCCCTCACCACCTCCCTGTAGGCCGTCGTTGTTGGTAATCAAGCCTACCACTGTTGTGTTGTCCGCAAACTTGATGATTGAGTTGGAGGCGTGCGTGGCCACGCAGTCGTGGGTGAACAGGGAGTACAGGAGAGGGCTCAGAACGCACCCTTGTGGGGCCCCAGTGTTGAGGATCAGCGGGGTGGAGATGTTACCTACCCTCACCACCTGGGGGCGGCCCGTCAGGAAGTCCAGTACCCAGTTGCACAGGGCGGGGTCGAGACCCAGGGTCTCGAGCTTGCTGACGAGTTTGGAGGGTACTATGGTGTTAAATGCTGAGCTGTAGTCGATGAACAGCATTCTCACATAGGTATTCCTCTTGTCCAGATGGGTTAGGGCAGTGTGCAGTGTGGTTGAGATTGCATCGTCTGTGGACCTATTTGGGCGGTAAGCAAATTGGAGTGGGTCTAGGGTGTCAGGTAGGGTGGAGGTGATATGGTCCTTGACTAGTCTCTCAAAGCACTTCATGATGACGGAAGTGAGTGCTACGGGGCGGCAGTCGTTTAGCTCAGTTACCTTAGCTTTCTTGGGAACAGGAACAATGGTGGCCCTCTTGAAGCATGTAGGAACAGCAGACTGGGATAGGGATTGATTGAATATGTCCGTAAACACACCAGCCAGCTGGTCTGTGCATGCTCTGAGGGCGCGGCTGGGGATGCCGTCTGGGCCTGCAGCCTTGCGAGGGTTAACACGTTTAAATGTTTTACACACCTAGGCTGCAGTGAAGGAGAGTCCGCATGTTTTGGTTGCGGCCCGTGTCAGTGGCACTGTATTGTCCTCAAAGCGGGCAAAAAGAATAGCAATGATCCAAGTTTTGCCAGCCCTGGTTACGCAATCGATATGCTGATACAATTTAGGGAGTCTTGTTTTCAGATTAGCCTTGTTAAAATCCCCAGCTACAATGAATGCAGCCTCAGGATATATGGATTCCAGTTTGCAAAGAGTCAAATAAAGTTTGTTCAGAGCCATCGATGTGTCTGCTTGGGGGGGAATATATACGGCTGTGATTATAATCGAAGAGAATTCCCTTGGTAGATAATGCGGTCGACATTTGATTGTGAGGAATTCTAAATCAGGTGAACAGAAGGACTTGAGTTCCTGTATGTTGTTGTGACCACACCACGTCTCGTTAACCATAAAGCATACGCCCCCGCCCCTCTTCTTACCAGAAAGATGTTTGTTTCTGTCGGCGCGATGCGTGGAGAAACCAGCTGGCTGCACCGACTCCGATAGCGTCTCTCCAGTGAGCCATGTTTCCGTGAAGCAAAGAACGTTACAGTCTCTGATGTCCCTCTGGAATGCTACCCTTGCTCGGATTTCATCAACCTTTTTGTCAAGAGACTGGACATTGGCGAGAAGTATGCTAGGGAGTGGTGCGCGATGTGCCCGTCTCCGGAGTCTGACCAGAAGACCGCTTCATTTCCCTCTTTTACGAAGTCCTTTTTTTGGGTCGCCGGCTAGGATCGATTCCGTTGTCCTGGGTGAAAGGCAGAACACAGGATCCGCTTCGCGAAAGTCATATTCTTGGTCGTACTGATGGTGAGTTGACGCTGCTCTTATATTCAGTAGTTCTTCTCGACTGTATGTAATGAAACCTAAGATGACCTGGGGTACCAATGTAAGAAATAACACATAAAAAAAACAAAAAACTGCATAGTTTCCTAGGAACGCGAAGCGAGGCGGCCATCTCTGTCGGCGCCGGAGAGGGTCTCATAGGGGAGACCTTTTCTTTTTGATTTATTATTTAAATAAACACCATTGAAACTGAGTTTATCCTATTCTGTCCGTGTCTAATCTGTGTAAATGTCTTGACCAAACCCCCTGGTCTTCCATAGTAAGCTGTGTGTGTGTGTGTGTGTGTGTGTGTGTGTGTGTGTGTGTGTGTGTGTGTGTGTGTGTGTGTGTGTGTGTGTGTGTGTGTGAAGAAAAACACATTGACTCACCCTACTTGTAGAGAAATGCCATCCTCCTCTCTTTCATGTTGACGAAACGGTCGATACAGTACATCCTTTTATTTTTTGTTGTCCTAGGCTACCTGGCTAAAATGCTTACTCGCTAGCCTAACTTCCTATCATGGTCATTGTTAGCTAGTTAGCATTAGCCTTCTACATCTAGCTGCATATTGAACTTCCATCCTCTCAGGTCATGTGCACAATGTATTAATTTATCATTGGATCAGAATCGCGGTTATAATAATTTGCCAGTATGATGAATTAAGTAAAATAAGTCCAAATCCCTTTATCCATCGATTGCTAATTTAGAAAAGGGCCAATTTTAGCTAGCTAGCTAGCCACCGGAGGACAACAACACAATGAAATGTGACAATTTAAGTTGTTTTTTGTCAATGATGTTTGGGTCTCAATGTGATAGGAGTGAAGCCAAATCCAAACTGGCTTCCCCTGACACTTTCTTTTGGTGCGCCAAGACCATTAACAGTTTAGCTCAACACTGATTGGCTAATATTTTATCATTTTTATCAAGGGAGGCCAAATGCCAAACAGCTTTTGACCAGACATCATCAGATAGATGGCCTACACATACAGAGAGAAAGGGGCACAGTTTCACTCACTCTAATGCTTTCTCCGGTGAGATACATTCTGCCTCTTGCGAACTGAAGTAAAATTTTCAAAGACCGAGATGAAAGATTTTTTTTAAATGACACTTTTTTCTTCGACAATTTTTTGGGGGAAGCCTGGCCTCCCTTGGCATCCATGAATACATGCCAACGGGAGTCAGGTTACTCAAGGAAAACTGTCCCTCTATCCATGGAAGGAACAGAAACCTATTTTTAAGGTCTTAATTATTGAGTGTTTAGTCCGATTCAACAGAGGAATAAGGCAGCAAACATATTTTGTAATGTATTGTATGACCCCTACTGGTAAGAGCTTGACTTGTATTCCAGTTATACCATTGGTTTTTATGAGGTGAGTTTCACCATGACTCTGTTGGGAAATCGCTCTGTTGATCGACTCATTCAATCAGTCAATTGATTAAATCAATCAAACAATCTCAGAACATGAAGGTATTGAGATGACAGATGGACATATGAAAAGTGGATCTGATAGAATCTGTAAATAATCTAATACAACTGTGTCTGTCTTCTAGATCCTGCTGGCAGGCCTGCAGATCGAGGGTGAGGACAAGCCCTTCGTGATCCCAGACATGGAGCTGGCGTCTCTGAGGTCGGTCCAAAAGCTGGAGGTTATCTGTGAGGATGTCCTGCCCAAGAGACTATCCGAGATCAGACGTCTGACCTCCCACCTGTCCCAGCGCAGAGGTGCCCTGAGCAGGGAGGACTTTGAGCGCACAGTGCTCACTATGGTGTACACTGCCCAGACTCTGGCTCATACCACCTCCCAACACCAGAAGGCGCTGTGGGGAGACACCCTGCTGAAGCTGTTCAGGACCATACAAGAAGATCTGACGCCCCCACCCAGGACACCTCAGCACTAGTGTTATGGACATGTGGACACATTATTGTAGATAATATAATATACTGATTATTTTATACTGTAACACAAGAGAATTTGAAGGATGTTTTCTATTGAGTTGTATTGTATTATCAAAATGACTGTTCTGATAATGTAATATGTTTGTTTATGATCAAATGTTATGATCTAATCATATTGCAAGGAGGATGTGGGAAAAGGAACTATATCTTGTTCATGTTCTATCTATTGGATTCCGTCTTGTTCCAAGACTTCAGATGTAATCAAACATTTTTAAATATTTTATCAGTCACTCTGTCATCATGATTCATAACAGGTCTTTATCAAATCTTCTGTCATAATCTTCTCAGCTGTCTATCACAATCACATAATCTTTCCCCAGCACAGTCCCATGGCGAAAAGGAGCTTCGGATGAAGACAGGGGTATCAATTTTCTCAGCTTATTTCTCTGTAATTGATATTATAATAAAATAATGATCAATATTTTTAACTGTACCATGGTTGTGGCCATGTTATGATCCAACCTATCCTGATGCAGTAAAAACATATATTTATGCCAAATCTTTTTGACTGCAGACCCATTATATATTTTTTGCTTATCTGGATTCACAGGTTTTACGCACCAACAATACTTTTTGGAGCGCACTATGGTCCTCTTTTGATATGGCCTTGTTATGAATATGTACAAATTAGGGATATGGCTATAGAATGTTCACTCACATTTGCAAAAACCGCGAGGAGGGATTTGCCTCAGTCCCAACCTGTTTTTATTTTGGAAGTAGAGGATTTTAGCTGCTCTAGCCTGCAGGGAGGATGTTAAGCTCTCCTGGTGGTCACACATAATGGCAGAGGTGAGTCCAAGCCCCATGCTCCGAGTAGAGCCCACTAGAGCCCTCATTGATGAGAAACTACAGATTGTGGTGAAGAATGTTTTTCCCCAAAAAATAAGATTACCCTTCGTTCCTTTCACAGCTCTGAGGATGGGAGAAGTTCGGCCATTATGCCAGTGATGAAACGGGGACGGACAAAGGCAAGAACAACTATGTTTTTGGGCTTGTGTTCCTACTTGTTGTTTTGCCAGATGTTACTATTTATGTTTGTCATACTTCATGCAAAGATATTTTTTTTTAAGTACAGTATTTTGACTTGTTAATCAACTTAACAAATTGCTATAGGAAAGCAACCGAGTTGTGTTATTGTACTGTATCGTGTGTGAAGTTGCTGAGGACATCCGTTTCGGCGGTTCTTATGTGGGCTTAGAATCCAAGGGGCTTACTGTGGATCATGAGGCCAGTGTCTGGCAGTGAAACAGGACTCACACACACACACACACACCAAATTACATAAGATATGCCTCTGCTCCAGTATGAAATCCTGAATTATTTTCAGTTAGCTCTCCCTACATAGTTGACTGTTTCTTTTCTCTCTGTAATACTGTAAAAAAAACATTTTACAGATGCTCTGTAGACACAAGCCTATTTTCCAACATATGTTTTGATAATTCAGCCCAGATGTATGGAGTGTATAAGTGCCAGTCATGTTTTCCCTTTGAGATTGTCCCTTGTGTTTTAACCTATTCTAAAGCAATGGTAAATGACCAAATTTGGAATGCACTGAAATTATAGTTGTATTTTGCTCAAATCTCTAGAAATATGCACAAGATGCACTTTGATGAGAACAACCATTTGATCCGAAGAGACATGATCCAGCCTATCACTGAAAGTGACCCTAACGTGGAGGTATCTTTCAGACTGCATTGTATGCACACTATACTGTATGTATTTGTACAGTGAGGAACTGACATGTGTGTGGACCTCTTTTTTAACCCCATAGGTCAGGAGGTTAAAGTGTCCATTACTGATGGTCATTGGAGAAGCTGACCAGAACTGTGCCACTGCAGAATCTGTCCAGGATGTAAGTACTGTACAGGAGCAATTAGTGTTAAGTCACCTCAGGGATTCAGGCCAGCAACCTTTCAGTTAATGGCCCAACACTCTTAACCACTAGGCTACCTGCCACTACCTGATAATGCATACATAGACCTACATTGATTACAGTATAAGTTGGCACGCTAAAAGGCCTATCCCAGATATCACCTGACCTCTGACCTCTACGCACAGATGCACAGTACAGTATGTTGGAGAGGGCAGGGAACGGTCACCTGCTGACAACTGTGTCCTACCCTGGGGCTGGTCACCTGATCAAACCTTTCTACTCTCCTCACTTCCGCTCTAGCACCTTCTTTAGGCTTTACACCAAGAACAGGGTAAAAAGTGAGGGATTTTACAGAGCATCTCTCATCTGCTCTTACTTACTGTAAGGCTAGATCAAGGAACCCAGTCGATAGTATCCCTAGACATTACACATGACATTAGAAGTCTTTCAAAGGGATTGTATTTTTACCCTACTGTAAAACTGTGATGTATTGTTGCAGTGATCATGTTGTGGGGAGGGTCCAAATGGAGGGGGATCCTGGAGTTCCTTCAGAAGAACCTGTACCAAAGACAGGACCCCTCTGTCCCCTCAGAGCTGTGAGATCCTCCTGGACTATCTCCATTATAGTCGTCGCTTCTCCAGCTTCATTATCTGTCAGGACCCTATTCTTGAAATTAAAGAGAGAAGATATTGGTTGGATTTGTTTTTACTCACCAGGTGGCAGCATTGTACAGTCTCTTAAATGACTGGTCTGCTGCTCGTAGGTGTCATAGTAGTCAATGTCCTGACAATTGCAAGGAGGAAGAAGAGGAGATGGTCGACATCCGCCTTTCATCAAAGTCCTTATGGGGAAGCCTTTCTGTTTAAAGACCTTGGGTCAAACCTTGGCTGCTCGGTCACGGTTGAGTTCTGGTCTTCTAGCCAGTCTGGTTTGGATTCCAAACTCCTGTGAGGTGATATGAAGTGTTATTGATATCAGCTGAATTGGAGAGAATGAACACCGCTGCCTTTAACTCTCATCAACTGCATAACTTTTTGTTGTTGTTGTTGAGATGTCACCCATATTCTCACTTCAGATCCATTCTGGCAAAGTGGACTGATGGCGTAAACATCTCCATGTGTTGCTCATATATTAAACCAATAGCCTGGTCCCAGATCTGTTTGCTCTGTGTTGCTCCTATGTTCATTGTCATCCCAAACATCGTCATGCACAAACAGATCTGGGACTACGTAGGCTACTAAACCAATGCCTTCTCTAGTGATGAAGGATAAAATACCCAATTTGGCAACCTGTCGTGCTATTAAACCAATGCCTTCTCTAGTGATGAAGAGTAAAATCCCAATCTGGCATCCCGCCGTGCCATTAAACCAATGCCTTGTGTCTTTGTTTAAGAATAAACTCCCAATCTGGCATCCCGCCGTGCCATTAAACCAATGACTTCTCTAGTGATGAAGGGTAAATTCCCAATCTGGCATCCCACCGTGCCGTTAAACCTTTACAGACTCAGTGGAGTATATCCTCAACCTTCATTCCTCTAGCAGCATTGTGGTGTGACTTGCCCCCCTATTATTATGAGGAGGAAGTAATCCAGCGCCTGTATCCCATGCATCAGACCCACGCTCCGGCCCCACCATGGAAAACATTCCACTGGCAGCCCCTCAGCACGGCCCATATGGACCAAATTCCTCCTTTTGAAACTCCATTGAAAGAATATGTTCCTGTTGTGAGCCCGAAAAAAAGGGGAGTAATAGATAAAAGCGATTTTAAAATAAAACATTTGTATTACTTATTGTCACACATGGCGGCGGTAGAGAAGAGAATGAGGGGGGGGAGATTTAGAGACGCAGTCAGAGACTCCAGATGTTAGGTTCAGATGTTCTGATTTATGAGCTATAGAGCCATGCACAGCGTGAGGCTATTGCCCAGATAATGATGCCGCCTAGTGACCATGGCAATGTACAAATCCTGTAACTCTGGTTAGGGTCCATGCCATGTTAAGTGGGCAGCCCACAGAACACTAGATCTAGAATCCCTACTCCCCAGGGGCTGATAGTGAGGTAGGATTTTAGAAATGTGGCCCACCCAGTTTTAGTAGGGAGGTGGAAGGGAGGGTTGACATATTTCCCTGTCCATCCATAGAGTTTTGACAGACTGATATGGCATGTATAATGGCTAGGGAGCCTGGCTTTGACAGTGAGAAGGGAGAGGGGTGATGATGCCAACATTGTGTGCGCTTGCGTCCTTGTGTGTGTGTTAGTTTCCTATGCGTTAGTCATGGAATGGGATACCTCAGTGTATCCAACAGCCAATTACACAGTATGAGGAGGGTAGTGCCTAACCCATAACAAACAATACTTTAACAGCCTGTATGAACTCATGAGATCAGCCTGAAATTAAATTAACACACTACCACTACTTGGGATCATGTTACAAAGAACAGATAAAACTCACAGTCAATCTACTTCTTGCCAAGCACTTGCCCTCTTTGATGTGGTTCTTGGTGACGGCTTCTCCTCCAAAAACCCCATAATCCTCAGTAACCGAAGTGGCCACATTTATCACAGCTCTTGGAATTCTGGCATTCTGCTCCATGTTCCCACAAAATAGATTTGTTGTGCATAGTGCCCCTAACACAGTCGATAAGCGATGGGAGATCATTGTCAGGGAGGAAGTGATAAGGCTTAGGCATGAAGTGGTTCTCTCTTACTCCCCTCTACAGCTCTTATTTAGTATTGTTATGTAGAGGTGCTTAGTTCTCATGAGAGTTCATGAGAGTTTTTGAGGCAATATAGTGTTTGTTTACATTACTTTGTTTACGAACATTGAGGTAATCAATACATTAATAAATCATTATTGTATAAGTCCAAAAATGGATGTAGCAACTGCAGATTGCCCCTTTAAGTGACTATGGTCAGCAGGCTCTGTTTTCTCTGTAGCCATCTTCGTATGGTTTTAATGTGCATCGTGCTGTTGTGTCAACACATACAGGGAACCCAGTGTTAGGCCTCGACGTACGGGGAATTCAAGCGTTTATTTCTCACAGAGTAAACCGTGAAATTAGGTGCATGTGCATCAGTGTGCACATACAGTACCTGTGTGCTTGCTTGCGAGCATTCGCGCATTCGTCTGTGCGTGTGTTCCCCTCAGACGTACTCCAACCCACCCCTGAGCTGCCAGTCACCAGAGTCAGCAGGGCCATTATGTGTGTGTGTGTGAGTGTGTTCAGTGTGAAACTAGCTGTGAAGACGCGTGTGGCCCTCGGAGAGCCAACCTGACCCTGTGAGCTGTTTAGTCAAACTGCTTATCCTTCCATTTCAACACGCCATCTGATTTGTATTTCAGGGGAATGTCCACCTGCAGTATGATGGACCTTAGGGGTATGACACTCTCCACTTGATGACCTCATCAGTAAGAGACACATGTAACATAGCCTCCCTAGATCATCCCTTAGTCGTCACCGCTGGGTGGTGGTGCCTAATGGGAGTGGTGCCTTATGGGAGTTTTAAGTGTTATCCATCTGACAAACATTGTTTGACCTAACACACCCCAGGCTTTATTCCACAACGGGGAAAGTATGTTTACTTGGATCACATAGTAGAAAGTAAAAAGCTTTTGGCTTGGTGAATCCCTCTTTCCCCTCCTTTCTTCGTAATGGTGTTTTTCAGGGGAACAGATGTGTTGACTGAGTCACATAAGGACTCTGCAGATGCTCTGGGTTGAGGAGTTAAAGCATTCGTGTCCTAGAGAATACATCACACACAGTAGGAGGGATATGATGTGGTGATCAATGTGTCCACATGAGGATTCATGTAGAGAGAGAGAGAGAGAGAAGATACAGGTAGAGAGACAGGGGGATACCTAGTCAGCTCTACAACTGAATGCCTTCAACTGAAATGAGTTTTCTGCACTTAACCCAACCCCTCTGAATCAGAAAGAGAGCGAGAGACAGATACAGTGACTTAGGAAAGTATTCAGACCCCTTGACTTTTTCCAAAAGTTGTTATGTTACAGCCTTATTCTAAAATGGATTAAATAAATAAAAATCCTCAGCAATCTACACAGAACACCCCCATAATAAAAAACAGAAATACCTTACTTAGACAAGTATTCAGACCCGTTGCTATGAGACTCGAAATTAAGCTCAGGCGCGTACTGCCTCCATTGATCATCCTTGAGATGTTTCTACAACTTGATTGGAGTCCACCTGGGGTAAATTCAATTGATTGGACATGATTTGGAAAGGCACACAACTGTCAATAAAAGGTCCCACAGTTGACAGTGCATGTCAGAGCAAAAACCAAGCCATGAGGTCGAAGGAATTGTCGCTAGAGCTCCGAGACAGGATTGTGTCGAGGCACAGATTTCCGTAGCATTGAAGGCCATCAACAACGCAGTGCCCTCTATCATTCTTAAATTAAAGTAGTTTTGAACCACCAAGACTCTTCCTAGAGCTGGCCACCTGGCCAGGGAGGTGACCAAGAACCTGATGGTCACTCTGGCAGAGCTGCAGAGTTACACTGTGGAGATGGGAGAAACTTCCAGAAGGACAACCATCTCTGCAGCACTCCACCAATTAGGCCTTTATGATAGAGTGGCCAGACGGAAGCCACTCCTCAGTAAAACGCTCATGACAGCCCGCTTGGAGTTTGCCAAAAGTCACCTAAAGGACTCTCAGACCATGAGAAACAAGATTGTCTGGTCTGATGAAACTAATATTGAACTCTTTGGCCTGAATGCCAAGTGTCACGTCTGGAAGAAACCTGGCACCATCCCTACGGTGAAACATGGTGATGTCAGCATCATGCGGTGGGGATGTTTTTCAGCGTCAGGGACTGGTAAGACTAGTCAGGATCGAAGAAAGATGAACGGAGCAAAGTACAGAGATCCTTGATGAAATCCTGCTCCAGAGCGCTCCGGTTCACCTTCCAACAGAACAACGACCCTAAGCACACAGCCAAGACAACACAGGAGGGGCTTCAGGACAAGGCTCTGAATGTCCTTGAGTGGCCCAGCCAGAGCCCAGACTTTGAACCCGATCCAACATTTTTTATTTATTTTGTATTATTCTTTATTATAACCTCACAAAATGTTCTAAAAACCTGTTTTTGCTTTGTCATTATGGGGTGTTGTGTGTAGATTGATTTGAACAAAAACACAATTTAATCATTTTTAGAATAAGGCTGTAAATTAACAAAATGTGGGAAAAGTCAAGGGGTCTGAATATTTTCCGAAGGTGCCGTATATCTTGGCATCACTGACAGACTTTACAGTTATGATCATGTTTTCTTCTATGTGGTAAATAGGCCTATGATTGATGCGTCATCAACTAAGGTACGCATATAGCTCTAGGCCTTTGCTTTTACTGTTCCTGATCCCACTGATATATATGTGGGAGACATAGTGTATGTCCATATTCACAAAGCTCAACTTCAGCCCGGCCTTCGTGATTCCTTCCCAATACAGCCGACTTGTAGTTTACCCAGGAAATCCTTGTCTGGTTAGGGTGCCAAGATTGCCCAGAGAAAGGTTATCTAGCAAACATCTGCTCTTTGTCCTGAACATTGGCTTTGGTTCTCCTGCAGTGTGTTCAGTCTCAATTCCAGACATGGAGTTCAGACTTGGAATCAGCAAGGAACCCTAAACACATCATGATTAGATAAGAGGCTTTCTCTTTATCACATAAAGTAATTGCTTTACAGCTTTGCGGTGACTTTCAAGGACACTTCCGCATGCTGAATATACAGAACAGTAAATGTGTTAATTAATCCGGATCAGTATATGGCTTGAAGCGTGGAGTCCTGACCCAGTGACGGCTCCATAAATAAGTCCATGAGTCATTAACGCTGTCGATACTGCCTGATATGGAGCCATTTATCTAGAAATATCGAGAATCAAATCTCACTGTTACTCCTTACTAAACGCTGACTCACAGTAATAAGAGGTTCTAGTGTTCATGACCCAACACACACCATGCAGGGAACCTCTCATACATTTGCAGATGCAGCAATGGAAGAAGTGACCGCTGGCCCAGCGCTGGACACATGGCAGATGAACCTTGGTCCTCTCTGGGGCTGTAATGAGGAAGAGGGCCCATAGCGTGCTGGAAGAATATGAACCACAGGTTAATGTTGACAGAATCAATCAGAGCCTAAGTAGAGTTACCTAAGCCTGTCCCGCCCGGGTCCCCAGGTCATCCATTCACGTAATTAGCAAAGTACTATTCATCTACAGAGGGAGAGGGGCTTGGATACAGCTCCCTCAGCGCTCTGAGGCTGGGCCAATTAAATAGCTGTTATTAATATAGCCATGTACACACACACACACACACACACACACAACCACACACACACACACACCTCTAGGATTAGAGCACAGGGGTGGGCATCCCATCGTACATCCCTGTGGATTGGGCCATATTTATCTGGCCTGAAGTCATCCCATTTAAAACATGAGGGACTCAATAGGTCGGTCACACTGTTAGAGTAATATAACCGATTGGTACTGTTAGGTCAGAGACCTGGGTGCAATTCAATTGTTGAACGTGGTAGTAAGAAAAGGAGCAGCTTCAAGCAGCATACTCAAAATATGCCTCTTCAATTGAGTGAAAGTGAATGGGAAGACTAGGGGGAAAGGATGGCTTGATTCAAAGCAAAAAAAGCTCCCAGCACACTGCGCTTTCATAGTGTCACTTGTTTATTTTGTGCCAACGTTTCGACCTCACACCCGTAGCTTGTGGTGGGAGAACGGTCTGTGAGTGTGAGGGTGTTTCTTGTTTGTTTTCTATTTACCCAATATGTATGTCTTATCGTCACCTTGCTCCCAGCCTTGCCTCATGTTGTCCACATGTGTTTCTAATCCAGCATGGTGACTGCATGATGATGAGCATGTTTCTTACGATGCAGAACTGGCCTTAACACTTCAGCAACCCTCCCTCAGAGAATGAGCTCATGTCTGAACTTCCAACATCAAGAACCAAACAAGCAATCTGTAAGTGATTCCAGGATATGGTCAGGAAGATATTGCAATCAGCGGGCTATACGGAAAGTCTAAGATCGTCAAGATGTACTGGTAAGAACGCTTTTGGAAATTGTGAAAAGCTGCAAGTTGTCTAGCGATTTACAGTATATCCACATACTGTATCATTCAATTAATGTGTATTTGATTGACAGCATTTTCTTATTTAATACTAGAAATTGTAGGACATTGTTATATGCAGTAAATAGCTATGTACTCCTTCTACTTGTTATTGTCATACTTTACGGATGACATTTCAAAAAGCCTGGAATGAATGGAATGGGTCGGTTTAATTGGTCACTTATCTCTTCATTTAGCTGTATCTGCTTGTTCAGTTGCTTTCAGTGGAGGGTTTCTGGTTACTAAGCTATTTTTAAAATGCCCAGAATAAAATAGCTATAGGGCCGTTTTTCTTTCACTTATCTGAAATATGAGAGGAGGCAAAAGGAAATGCCTTTCTAATTCAAAAAGTTAAGACTGGAATATGTTAAACCTAATCTGAAAAGACTTAACAATGGATAGGCAAGAGAACTCACTTCCTGTTCAAAATGCAGACACCAATCAGAAGTAGTACTTCTGCAGAGAAACCTATCCACCCACCAATAATGCAGTTATTGATTAACATGTCTGAGGCTCTCTTTGCTGCTGATTGGTCTGGTCTGAGGGGACCTCCTGATTGAATTGTGGACCCAACATAAATAATGGTCTGCTGGCATAGACCAAAAGAGCTTCTGGAATGCAACTGGTAAGCGGAAATCAAGTGTCACTTTTCTCCTCTTTCCATTAATGCACTCGCTGCAGTTCCTTTTGACACGAGGAGGCGTGCCGTCCTAGCATAGCCTTCGCCTGTTAAAAAAACCATTCATCAACAAAAGTAACAATGAGGCTGATAGCAGGCCTTTAAAATTAATTAAACCTAATTGAATTCCACTGTGTTGATGACAGAATGCATTCAGTTCCTGATTTAGGGCTGTGATTGGTCATGCACGCCTGTTGACCCCTGACCCCAGGAAGCATATAAAACAGCAGGATGTTTGCACAAGGCCAATTCATAAGTGCTGTGAGACAGTGGCCAATATCCCCTCCCTTCTTTGTACTGGCCTGCCAGTCCACTCTAATCAGACAAATTTGTCTTTGTTTCTACCTAATTTATACAGCATGTGGAGGGAGGGACCACAATACACAGGGCCCCCTGCCTGCAGTTACTCATGGAGAATGAAGTCCCCAGGTAAAATGAAAATGTATAGCTTCATTGATCATCCATAGCAGTCTGATGGTTGGAAATGGATGGCAGTTGGAGTTGTAAGCTCTGGGATAGCCTGACCCTTGTTGATTTATGTTGCCTATCCTAAGAGGTTTACCTTATCTAATGCAGCGGTTTTTCTTGAACTTTGAACTTTCTATGAAACTCAAACCGCTTTGGTTGAGTTGAAAGTCAGGTTAAACTCAACATTTATTTATATATTTTGATTCATTTGCTATCTAGATAGACATTTCAAACAACGTTGAGGTTGTTCATCTGTGGGCCATTCAGGTCTCCATCCGTGTTGAAAGCTATTGTTTTTGGGGAATGTGCGGCGTTTACATGTTCCAAGATGGATTGCACTGTTTTTCCCTTGCTCTGAGACTTTGTGTACATTATACCTTATTGTTACCATTTACGTAGCGAAAGGCTTGGACTTCTACATACACAAACTGGGCTTAGACTTTGGGCTGCCAGACAGACCACTGACAGCTATTCTGTGTTGAATGAGTAGAGATGAACAGTGGAAGCAGACGTGGAGAGAATGCCTGATTCACTATTTCCTCAGTGGTCAAAAAAGGTAATTCCTATGATTGGCACTTGGATTGTGACGGAGAGCATGACCATTCCCAGTTGACATGATCTGCTCAGGGAAGAATGGCCCTAGATTACTGATTGGCATCCGCTGCTTTGAGCAGAACGACTACTGACCGATTCGCCATCGCCGTGAGCCGATTGAAGAAGGAATGTCCCGTTGAGAATTGTTCTACATTGACACAAACTTATAGAAAATTCCGGCAGACGATCCCAATGAACAGCTGAAGATCCTGGTGATGATCCACATGATCCAAGATGACAGTCAAATGACAGGAGTCTAGATGCAGAAGATAAAGCAGAACTAAAAACGCCCTAAAGGAACTTTCTGCCTTCACCCTCATGTTAAACTGTCAGCAATAGCCAAGTAAGATTATGATGGATCGGTCTGTGTGGAATGTTGTTTTCTAAAGGTTCTCTAGGCTCTGATTGGTTCTCTAGTAACTCATCAGCATCTGTCTTTAGGGGTGTCAAAGTAATCAGAGGTATTATCAAAAGCTTTTGACCCGCCAACTAAATCATTAGCATATTGCTGATAGGAGAATTTAGTCTACATTGAGGTTAAAGCAACAATCCCCTTTACAAGATGGACAGCTGCTTTTAATACCAGATTTTCAGCTTCCAACTTACCGGGCGTGTCGGCACGAATACGGCTGCATTCTTTCTGAGGCTTCGGTTGTGTGTTTTTAACCTAGTATCCATCTATAACCTCTCTGAGTAGGAAGAGTTAACAAGTCCGCCACCTGTCAAAGGGAAGGTCTAACTACGTCCTGTGTGTTCACTTGTTTTCTGTCCCAGTAGAAACTGTCGGCGGGGTCACATGACTTCCAGACAGGAGTCGCGTTTTATGCTCCATGTTAGATCCTGGGAACTGATACACTCTGGATTGAAGGAGAGTGTTTTCAGGTGTTATTCCTATTCCAGGAGTATGAGCTCAGCTGGCTGTTCTGATCTGTTCATACTGTGGTATTTTACCTCCTTTGGTCACTTGCTTTGATATTGTTTAAATGTTCCACCACAAAGGCAGTAGAACTCTCCATCAGTACTAGAACTCTCCATCAGTACTAGAACTCTCCATCAGTACTAGAACTCTCCATCAGTACTAGAACTCTCCATCAGTACTAGAACTCTCCATCAGTACTAGAACTCTTCATCAGTAGTGCTTGTTGGCTGATGGGAGATGAGGAGAAATAAATGAACACAATATCAGTGATGTGAAATGAGGGATGAAATGTAATCAAATCCAGTAGAAGGCAGAAGTCATTGTAATGACATTGAATGGTGCTTTATGGGAGGGTAATGACCCATAACCATGTACTTGACAAGCATAGAGGAAGTTATGATAATGGAAGAGAATGAGAAGCACTGTACTATCGCTCTGGTCATGAGGTGAAACCTACTGTGGGATCTGCCTATGGTCAGTCTTTCCGCTCTCTCATCATTTGAATAACTTATTTAGTAGCTGGTAACATCCGGTGAGTAATGCTACACAGATGTCTGTGGCTTCTCAATGTGAATGGAGCACGTTGAGTAGCTGAAACATGGACAGAAGGAAATAGACTCGTCCATTCGCTATTATGAATCATTGGAGGAGGCAATTATTATAGTGTGCATGGGCCATTGGTCCTTTAAATTGGACCTTTTCCTGATAACTGTTCACATCATGACATAAGGTAACATACATCTGTACTAGACCCATTGTCACCCTCCCTCCAAAATCCATAAATCGAAATGATATGCCATAGATCCCTGGATAGGAAGGTCTGAAGTGTCTCTGCTAGTAACTGTACCTGTAACTGTACCCTTTATCACAGACAGTGGCTAGACGAAACTATAGGAAGTGGTATACATTTTCTAACTCAACTCCAATACGCTTTTCCTATTGAAGTTAATGCCTGAGCTAGAGAGAGAGAACCTGCGATGGCACATATGATGTTATTGTACTGTACCCCTTGCTGAGGTGTCTAGCACTGTGACAGACAATATTGTTCAGTGGCAGGGGGTGAGGGGTGGGGTTCTCCATACAGTTCACTGTGCTGTATACCAGACCTGGGTTCAGATACTATTTGAAATCTTTCAAATTCTTTAAGTGCTTGCTCTAGCCTGCCTGGAGTGTCAGATGGTCAGGGTTTGCACTGTTGCGACTACTCTATTGGCCAGGAAAGCTCATTCAAGCCCAGCGGAAGTATTTACAAATTATTTCAAGTAGTGTTTGAACCCAGGTGTGGTGTATACATGTCATAAACAACAGGAAGGCCTCATACAGAGCCAGTCTAGGTCACAGACAACAAACGGAGCAGTTGAGATTAAGGTTGACTTGTACAGTGCACCTTAGGGAAGGAAGGAGGAGAGAGTATAACCTTTGATAGATTATGGGATCAAACTCTGGCCCTTCCTGCGGGACTTTCTGGGAGCTGGTACGTATGAGACTTTGTTGGCAGAACTAATGGTGAGAAGCAGCGCTATTATTAGACACCTGATGATGTCTCCCTTTCCTCGCGCCCTGGCTGCCTTAGTCTTCATTGGGCGACCTCGAAGGTATGCGATTCATAATAGGATCAGGTATGGAGATATTATGAACAGTGTATGGGTTTGAATTTAGTTTGTGGGATTCATATAGTCTGGGGTCAAACAGACGTCAGCCAGAAGCTAGTCGAGAAGCAATCGTTCATTTTGACACAGACTCGCTCTTATGAGTCTGTCTGGGTATTATGAGTCACTTAGTTAATTGAGTTCCTCCTCTCCTTTCTCTATAGGCTGTTATTTCTGGACCTTCCGTCCAGCCTCCACTGTGAGACCACAGGATGTCCTTTAGATATGGAAATGCCCCCGTTTATAGAAAGTCTCCCTCTGTTTCCCTTCTCAAATGCCAAGACATTCCACATTAGACTGAAGAAGTAGTCTCGGCTGCGCTGATTCTGCCAGAACTGCAACTGTACTACAGTAATGGAATTCTTCAACACGGTCTGAGGGGAACGCTTTAAAAGACGAGTGTCTGAGGAGATCTACCTCAAGCTGTTTCAACACCGACTGTGACTCCGGCTGAATTCCTCCTCCTCTCTCTCTCTCTCTCTCTCCGTCCAGGGTAGCTACGGCCAGTCTATTAATCAGATCAGATTCCCCCCTCTCGCTGCCTGGTAGGTTATTACTGATCCCACTATTCACGTTTTCTGCTGTTGTTATTGCAGTCTTTCATGGCTAAGTGCCTCAACTATGTGCTGTGTGCACAGATGGAGGGAGAGATATGCAAAACCAGAGCAGCTGCACCAACAGAGAAAACAATATGTCCTTATTATACCTCTCGTAACACGCAAATCAATCCATCATTAGCTCGTTCAGGCATCCACCACTCACGCTCCTGCCTCGTTATCACGCCCGTCATTCCCTTGGTAATTGAGGAGAGGGTTTGCAATAAGCTTCAGTCCGCTGATTAGGATGTCGTGTGCAATTTGGGTAGTGTTTGTCAGCGATACATAGGCTGTCTGAAATGGCATGCTATTCCCTATACACTGAGTGTACAAAACATTAAGAACACCTTCCTAATATTGAGTTTCACCCCCTTTTTGCCCTCAGATCAGCCTCAAGTTGTCAGGGAATGGACTCTACAAAGTGTCAAGCGTTCCACATGTTGACTTCAATGCTTCCCACTGTTGGGTCAAGTTGGCTTGGATGTCTTTTTGTCTTGCCCATTGCTCAACATCTCCAGACTTAAAAATCCTTCTTTAACCTGTCTCCTCCCCTTCATCTACACTGTTTGAAGTGCATTTAACAAGCGACATCAATAAGGGATCATAGCTTTCACCAGTTGTTCCTAATGTTTTGAACACTCAGTGTATAGTGCACTACTTTTGACCAGAGCGCTATGGAGTGCTTGTACTCCAGCTGGTGGGGGTTCAATACCCATGTGTTGGATACACAGTGGGGGAGCAGGACAAGGTCAGCTCTCTGCCTCACATCTTTTATCATCTCCAATTAGTTGTTAATTGTAGCTAATTCGTTAGAGCCTGTAGCTATGTTAATGACATTCCACCTGTACTGTTTCACCAGACAGTACTTGCACAGTAGAAACAAATTGGAGGTTTCATTGGCTCAGTGGGTTAGAGCATGATGCTGGCAACACCAGGGTTGTGTGTTCAATTCCCGCACAGGCCACTGAATACAGCTCTATTTGTCACTTTCGCATCTGTTAAATGATGCGAAGCTCAAGGCAAATGTCCAAAGAACTTGATTTGTGTTAAGAATAAGACCAAACTCGAAGGGAGGAATATTCCATGCTCAGCCTGATAGATTGTCCATGTAGTCTCTGATGAGAGTTTTAGTTGTATTACACTATGAACTCTCTGGTATAGAATCACATACCATGAAAGCAGATGTGTGTGACGGAATATTTTGGCTTAGAGTGGAACCACCCGTAACCCTAGCCATCGCTCAATGTATTTAACTTCGGTGTGGCAACAAAAAACACGTGTGTGTGTGTGTGTGTGTGTGTGGCCGCTTGTGAAACAAAGATACAGTCATAAGTACAGGTGGACAGTCCAGATTGCGTGATGAATTCTATAAACTGAAAGATTTATTTATCCTCCCAACAAGATGTTTTTGGAAAACTCCAAATGAAGCATACCAATGTTTTATCATCTCTGACCTCTACACAGAGCGGACATGTTTTACATGACACCACAGAGAATGCATCCTGTTCTCAGTTTGAGAGAGTTGCAGCTACCTACATCGTTTACAGTGTCAGAGAGGGCTGTTATTCAGAAACGTTCAGGTTCATTTCCCTCCTCTCGTCCTCTAATAATGTATCTCAGTTCTGTATGTAATGTCATGAAGATAGTTGCAGCCCATCCCTTCTGTCTGAGGCTGACGTGCTCTCAGCTTCATCACAGCCATTAGTAATTTACTGCTCCTTCCTCCTCGCCTCTGTAGAGGGGCTAGTTAAAGAGGAGACCCGTCTGCCTATATTCTCTCTGGGTGAAGAGAGGAGGCTTTACGGCCCTATGAAATGGTCTCCCACTCTGCTGCTCCGTATCCTGACAGTTTAATTGGAGAGGCATAAATCAGCCCATCTGTCAGAGAGAGGGGTAATTATTTTCCTGTGTCTCCACTACCAGCTATACCGCCCTCTCTTCCTCCCTTAAATAGACATGTAGGAGCACACCCACACATAGTAGTAGTAAATACACACACACACACACACACACACACACACACACACACACACACACACACACACACACTCAATTACATTTGTCTTAATATTGTGTTGCAATGTATTTTAACCGATTTTCTCTGAGTTAGTTTCAGAAAACACATTTGGAATGCATTTTCTGAGTTTATTGTATATTGAAAATGTATTGAACCATAACACATTGACAAATATGTATTTTCAATGGGGCGGTTTGCACCCAGCTTTCAAACTCTGTGAAAACTCAACCTCAAAGCTGTTCAAATGGAAAAGTGTAAATCCTGCTTGCTTGCCTTCACACATAAACTGACAGGAATTCAAGTCATTCCAAGAGCAACACAAATGTTCTCGTTCATGGAAACATAACCTGGGTAGAGTGTACAATATCTCACAGCCCTCTAGAGCACACTGGAAATATGGAGCACAATGGCATGTGGCTACTATGTGGGGTAACACATCTTATGTATTTAAGTATGTGCCAGGCCTTTGAACAATGTGGCTTTGTTTTGTCACTTTTCGCTGGCCTTAAGAGGTACAAACGAGGAGATACCACTACATATCTCATCCTGAGGTTCCTACTCAACTCAATAGTGGAAAATAAAGTAAATTCTCCCTCATTTTCAGAACCCCCTTAATTGTAACCCCCAAAGCTGACTCGGCACAACAGGGCTATGTTCATTAGGCACCAAATGGAATAAAATGCACTGAAACAAGGAGAGACTACCTGGACTTGTCTAATGAGAAATGGTCATTTTTATATTATGTTGCAAAACGTTTGAAAATGACCCAGGACTCCAAGGACCCCTTCAAACATGAAGTGTGTTTGGTGGGTGTGTTTTTAGGTGACTCTGAAAGTGATATGGTCTCTGCATGGTATGGTTGCATGCTTCTGGTCTTAGAGAGGACATACCACTCTGACCATGAGCCATACGCTCCCAGAGGCAACCCTACTATAGTAGATCTCTCAGGGATGCACTAACCTGCACTGTAAGTTATAATTTAGGCTTCTGGCAATACCTTAGTAAAGGCAATGGAATAATAAAGTGTTTTATTTATATATTATATATATATATTAGAATGGAGAGCCAGGCAATAAAAAAATCACACAAGTGGAGGAAATGAATAGTTTAGGAATATTTGTATGACTGCCATAGTAACTTCTGCCATAGTAACTTCCATAGGATATCAAATTATCATCAGAATTCAAATAATGTCTAACAACCTATTTTTAATATCTCAGCATTAAGAAAACATGTCCCACGACTAACTCAATATCTGGGCTATAACATTTTACGACACTACTATGAAATATTTAATTTGATGTTTTTGAAACTGTCTCCAGCCCATGTTAGATGTGATTTTATTATTTGGAAACATTCAACAGGAATAATATTTAATATTGGGTTGGTGTGTAGCTAGTGAAGGAGGAAGGGTCTGTGTTGATTTTAATCTACTGCTGAAGGGCAATATGACTGAATGTGTTGTGAGTGGGAAGTGAGTGTCCCTAGGTAAACTGTTCAGGGCTCTGTTGGACATAAATGATTATTACTGGCTCAGTCTCTCTTATATTCTCCTGCTTTCTCCCTGGTTACCTCTGTCTTCCTTATGTGAGGTAGGAGTCCTCTGCCTGCCTATGTGAGGTAGGAGTCCTCTGCCTGCCTGCCTGCCTGCCTGCCTGCCTGCCTGCCTGCCTGCCTGCCTTTGTGAGGTAGGAGTCCTCTGCCTGCCGGCCTGCCTTTGTGAGGTAGGAGTCCTCTGCCTGCCTGCCTGCCTGCCTGCCTGCCTGCCTGCGTGAGGTAGGAGTCCTCTGCCTGCCTGCCTGCCTGTGTGAGGTAGGAGTCCTAGGACTGGGAGGGATTGGGTGATCAGTTCGCTGTCTCGTTAGCTGACGGAGGGGGAGAGAGAAAGAGAAGCGAGGAGGGGGGGACTTCAGTAGAGTATGTAATAGGAAACCAGCCTTTTCTCTCTCTCCTCCTCTCTCTACCCTTCCTTCTCTCATCTCTTTCACTCATCAAGTCTGTCCTGCAGGCGGTTGAATGTAATAGCAGCAGCGCTCTCTTCTCTGCCTTCTTTCTGGGTTAGTCACCAGGGAACTGTCTCAGTGGTACTTAACTGCTTGACGGGGATAAGGACTGGGTCAACACAGGAACAATCAGGGAACCAGGGCTTTGGGATCGAGACAGAGCAGGAGAGGAGCCTTATAAGGTGGGTCCTAGGCTGGGCTGTCCTAGGCTGGGACAGGGGTGTGTGGACAGTCAATCTTTGTGACAGAGAGGCGGTAGTGGGAGAGGGCTGCGTGGACTCGGGCTAACAGGTGCAGGGTCCCACTGGTAGACAGACGGAAAGGGAATAAGAACGGCTGAAGCGAACACATTTAGACAAGTATTAAGAAAAGCTCCAAAAGACTTGATCCAAATGTAACTGCATTTGTGTCTTGTTAATTTAGATACCCGTTTACGGTTTGGTTTATTTTCTCCTTTCTATAATGATGGATAAGGGGTTCTCTGTGTTGAGTTTTGTGGAGATATGTCTGAAATGACGTGCTGTGAGGCGTCTGAAAAGTAATGCTGATCATTGAATGTGTTTTTGATTGTTCTTCATCACTGATGTTCACACACCATACTGTATTTATGGTGGGATACATGTTATATTAACAGTTACATTGAGTAGAAAGAAGTATAATTGTTATAGGACGTACTATTACAAATATATCAGGGTGATCACAAGTGTGCCTTTGCTCTGAGACTGAGATTCTCATGTTGTCTGACATCAACTATATGAGTAAAAATAGAAGTAAAAATAGAAGATGATTGACTATAAGCCAAAGATATATTTAAAAAGTGTTATTTAATTCAATTCAACAGGTTACTGTTGAGCCCTAAACCCTCAATTTTTATTACAAAAACATTTGTTTTTCTTAGCTCTTCCTGGTCAAACGTGTGTTTGGCAACATGTCCATGTACCCGAGCCGTTAACTTGTGAGTGACGGGGTGTGGTGTGAACACTCGGAGCCGCTCTGGTAGATCCTGTAGGCGGAGGGAAGACACCGATCCAGACAATTCACACAGTGTTCAACTCTTTACTCTCAGAATATTATTATCTGTTTACCATATTTTATTTATATGCTCTAGGTCTAAATAGCATCTCTTTCATGACTAGAGAGACTCTCTTGTGTAATTTGTGTTGTAATTACAGTGTGGTTATCTCTATCTAAAGTAGGAATCTTTGTACAAATAGAACCAGGAAGAAGAGCGAGTCTAGACCAAAACAATCCATTTATCAAGTCGTAATCCAGATGGGACTGCTTTTTCCTCATTACGCTCCATATACAGTGTATTCTGAAAATATTCAGACCCCTTGATGTTTTCCCCATTTTGTTACGTTACAGCCTTATTCTAAAATGGATAAACAAATTCCCCTCATCAATCTACACACAATACCGCATAATGACAACAATCTAGTGTACAAAGCCATATGGAGAGCCATAAACATGTACATTAATTTGTCTGGCGAGACTGTACTCTGTCCAGAAATACTGCTAATTGCAAATGTATTGAAAAAATGAAATATTACATTTGAATAAGTATTCAGACCCTTTACTCAGTACTTTTTTGAAGCCCCTTTGGCAGCAATTACAGCCTTGAGTCTTGGGTATGACGCTAAAAACTTGTAGCGTGTATTTGGGCAGTTTCTCCCATTCTTCTCTGTAGATCCTTTCAAGCTCTGTTAGGTTGGATGGGGAGCGTCGCTGCACAGCTATTTTCAGGTCTCTCCAGATATGTTCGATCGGGTTCAAGTCCAGGCTCTGGCTGGGCCACTAAAGGACATTCAAAGACTTGTCCCAAAGCCACGCCTGCATTGTCTTGGCTGTGTCCTTAGGTTCGTTGTCCTGTTGAAGGTGAACCTTTGCCCCAGTCTGAGGTTCTGAGTGCTCTGGAGCAGGTTTTCATCAGGGATCTATGTTCCATTCATCTTTCCCTCGATCCTGACTAGTCTCCCAGTTCCTGCTACTGAAAAATATCCCCACAGCATGATGCTGCCACCACCATGCTTCACCGTAGGGATGGTGCCAGGTTTCCTCCATACGGGACGCTTGACCTTCAGACCAAAGAGTCCAATCTTGGTTTCAAATCAAATTTTATTGGTCACATACACATGGTTAGCAGATGTCATTGCGAGTGTAGCGAAATGCTTATGGATCTAGATCCGACAGTGCAGCAATATCTAACAGGTAATAACAACAATTCCACAGCAAAACCTAATACACACAATCTAGTAAAGGAATGGGATAAGAATATAAAAATATATGGATGAGTAGTGACAGAGCGGCTAAGACACAAAAGATAGTGTAGGATACAGTATATACATATGAGTAATGCGAGATATGTAAACATTCTTAAAGTGACTAGTGTTCTATTTATTAAAGTGGCCAATGATGTATGTAGGCAGCTGCCTGTCTGTGCTAGTAATGGCTGTTTAACAATCGGCTGGCCTTGAGATAGAAGCTGTTTTTCAATATCTCGGTCCCAGCTTTGATGCACCTGTACTGACCTCGCCTTCTGGATGATGGCGGGGTGAACAGGCAGGGACTCGGGTGGTTATTGTCCTTGATGATCTTTTTGCCTTCCTGTGACATCGGGTGTTGCAGGTGTTCTGGAAGGCAGGTAATTTGACCCCGGTGATGCATTGTGCGGACCGCACCACCCTCTGGAGAGCTTGTTGTGGGCGGTGCAGTTGCCGTACCAGGAGATGATACAGCCCGACAGGATGCTCTCAATTGTGCACCTGTAAAAGTTAGTGAGGGTTTTCGATGACGAGCCACATTTTCTTCAGCCTCCTGAGATAGAAGAAGTGCTGTTGTGCCTTCTTCACCACGCTGTCTGTATGGGTGGACCATTTCAGTTTGTCTGTGGTATGTACACTGAGGAACTTAAAACTTTCCACTTTCTCCAATGCTGTCCCGTCGATGTGGATCAGGGGGTGCTCCCTTTGCTGTTTCCTGAAGTCCACGATCATCTCTTTTGTTTTGCTGACATTGAGTGAGAGGATATTTTCCTGACACCACACTCCGAGGGCCCTCACCTCCTCCCTGTAGGCTGTCTCGTCATTGTTGGTAATCAAGCCTACTACTGTTGTGTCGTCTGCAAACTGGATGACTGAGTTGGAGGCGTGCATGGCCATGCAGTCATGGGTGAACAGGGAGTACAGGAGGGGGCTGAGAACACACCCTTGTGGGACCCCAGTGTTGAGGATCAGCGGAGTGGAGATGTTGTTTCCTACCTTCGCCACCTGGAAGTGACCTGTCAGGAAGTTCAGGACCCAATTACACAAGGTGGGGTTGAGACCAAGGTCTCAAGGTTAATGATGAGTTTGGAGGGTACTATGGTGTCGAATGCTGAGCTTTAGTCAATGAACAGCATTCTTACATCGGTATTCCTCTTGTCCAGATTGGATAGGGCAGTGTGATGGCGATTGCATCGTCTGTGGACCTATTGCAGCGGTAATCAAATTGGAGTGGACTAGGGTGTCAGGTAGAGGTGATATGATCCTTGGCTAGTCTCTCAAAGCACTTCATGATGACAGAAGTGAATGCTACGGGGCTGTAGGCATTTAGTTCAGCTACCTGTGCTTTCTTAGAAACAGGAACAATGGTGGCCATCTATAAGCATGTAGGGACAGCAGACTGGTTAGGTATTTATTGAATATGTCCGTAAACACACCAGCCAGCTGGTCTGCGCATGCCATGAGGATGTGGCTAGGGATATCATCTAGGCTGGATGCCTTGCGAGGGTAAACACGTTTAAATGTTTTACTCACGTCAGCCACGGAGAAGGAGAGCCCACAGTCTTTGGTAGCGGGCTGCGTCGGTGACAGGCACTGTATTATCCTCAAAGCGGGCAAAGAAGGTGTTTGTTTGTCTGGAGACCCGGGGACGTGCTTTCAGTTTAGCGCGAATGCTGCCATCAATCCACGGTTTCTGGTTAGGGAAGGTTTTAATTGTCACAGTGGGTACAACATCTCCCATACACTTCCTTAAACACGCTCACCGAGTCAGCGTATATGTCAATGTTATTCTCTGAGGCTATCCGGAACATATCCCAGTCCACGTGATCAAAGCAATCTTGAAGCGTGGAAACCGATTGGTCAGACCAGCGTTGGTTAGACCTAAGAACGGACGCTTCCTGTTTTATTTTCTGCCAATAGGAAGGGAGCAACAAGATTGAGTCATGGTCAGATTTGCCAAATGGAGGGCAGGGGAGGGCCTTGTATGCATTGCGGAAGTTAAGAGTAGCAATGGTTGAGCGTGTAACTCACTCGTGTTCATCAGACCAGAGAATCTTGTTTCTCCTGGTCTGAGGGTCTTTAAGTGCCCTTTGGCAAACTCAAAGCGGGCTGTCATGTGTTCTTTACTGAGGAGTGGCTTCCATCTGGCCACTCTACCATAAAGGCCTGATTGGTGGAGTGCTGCGGAGATGGTTGTCCTTCTGGAAGTTTCTCCCATCTCCACAGAGGAACTCTGGAGCTCTGTCAGAGTCGTCATCAGGTTCTTGGTCACCACCCTGACTAAGGCCCTTCTCCCCCGATTGCTCAGTTTGGCTGGGCGGCTAGCTCTAGGAAGAGTCTTAGTGGTTCCAAACTTCTTTCATTTAAGAATGATGGAGTGTTCTTGAGGACCTTCAATGCTGCAGACATTCCCAGATCTATGCCTTGACACAATCCTGTCTCGGAGCTCTACAATTCCTTCGACCTCATAGCTTGGTTTTTAGACAGGTGTGTGTGCCTTCCCAAATCACCTCCAATCAATTGAATTTACCACAGGTGGGCTCCAATCATTTTGTAAAAACATCTCAAGGATGATCAATGGAAACAGGATGCACCTGAGTTCAATTTCGAGTCTTATAGCAAAGGGTCTGAATACTTATAATAAGGTATGTTTTATTTAAAAAAATCTAAACCTGTATTCACTTGGCCATTGTGTGTAGATTGATTTAATCCATTTTAAAATAAGTCTAACCTAACAAAAATGTGGAAATAGTCAAGGGGTCTGAATACTTTCCCAATGCAGTGTAAACATGATCAATTGTGTAAAATGTTAATATTCCATTACAAAAGACAGCCTTGGAAATTGCTCTCATTCAGTAAAGACATTATGGCAGAGGCAGAAAATCAGATCTCCTGTTCGGCATCTAAGAAAAACAAATTGGTCTTAAAATGTCGTCATACATTCATCAATTAGTAGTTTTTTAAAAGAGAGATGGGAAATTAATTAGACAAAGGGCCAAGCAACACACAATAAACCCAATTATCATTATACCACTTCGGTAATGTATTGCTGTATTTGTTCAAGTCCAGCTTCTTTATGGAGACCAATTTAATTGTCATCGCCAGGATTCCTGGCAAGGCTTCGACAAGCAGCAGTATTTCTGGTCTGATTACAGTCTCGCCAGACAAATGAATGTTTATGGCTATCCACATGGCTTTGTAGACCAGAATGTGGAGCAATGCTCCTTATAAGGCTGTTATGTATATCAATGGGGAGCTTGATTGTGTACATGGAGCACTATCAGGCTGCCAGACATGCCTTAGGAGGTTAGGGAGGTCAGTTGTACTAGCTAGGTGCCAGTCATATTTGTAGGGATCTCCATGATGTCACCTGACAGGTTATACAGTATGACCGTGGTAGATTTTACAGCAGGAGAGAAGTTCCAGTTGTATGTGTCTAATCCTGCTGAGGTGGCGTGTCATGGTAGGCCTGTGTCTTATCTCACAGTAATGACTCCTGGCACTCAGCAGCAGTAGAGGCTCCCATCTCCAGTGAGGGTTTAAGCAGCTGTGAGGCTGACATCTCCAGTCCAGAGCAAGGGCTTCTCTCTCCTGGAACTCACCCCAGCTAGGGTGGGCTGGGATAGGGAGGGCCAAAGAGATCTTAGCCCTTCTGCACTTTTCCATATGCGTTCTAACTCTTCACACGCGGCCCCTCAAACGACGACCCAAGCCCGTCATGCAGGTTACATTTCAGCTGGGTGATATATGGTTCATCTGATCCCAGTGCCTCAAACTTTCCATCAGCTGCATCCCAAATTGAAAGTTTCATAGATATCCCACCCTCATCTATAAGCCATGAGAATATACATCTGTGCTCGTTTGGGTGCATTTTATTGTTTCCCCCATTTTTATTATTTTTCTATTAAACCAAAATGGATACTCTGCGCATAATACATTGAGTGGCGTGGCCATGGGCAGAAGAGCCTGCTCAGTTTTTCAGAGGCAGTGAGAAGCTCAGTCTTTGGTTAGCAGTAAGACAATCTCTCTACAGGAGAAAGTCCCCTGGTAATACCTGTCTTTATAAATAATGGAACTCCTCTTGTCCAATAATGGAAGCAGAGTGAAGGCAGAGAGGAGATTCTCCCCCAGCTCTTTTGTGTAGATGAATCTCGTCCATAACAGGCAGCCATGTTAAAGGACATGGTAACTGATGGATTTAACTGTCATGTGACACTCGATCTCTCCTTTAACACGGATCCTTATTATTTATTGTTATTATTAGAACAGGAAGTAGACGCCATAGGACAGGAAGTAGACACCATAGGACAGGAAGAGATAATGGAGGGCTGCAGCACTGCTAGTTTTAATCCTACCTTTCTAATCAGGAATTGTTTCAGACCTGGGAAACAAGATGAGTGAATCAATCAATTACTGGGATCTATTAACTACCGGGAAGAGAAGAAAATCAGCTGTGGTGTAGCCCTCGTGGACTGGATTTGAACATCCTTGCTGCATCTGTGGTACTGTAGTCTGACCAGTGATGCACCGCTCTCTCCCTTAGGTTATTTGGACTAGGTGTGATTCCTGAGGCCCTGCTGTCATGAGGTGGCCGGAGGGGGTCGTGAAGACCCCGCCCTGGATAGGAGCCAGATCCACCCTCCTGGCTCTCTCTCTCCTCCTCACTTGTGTCTCCAGCTTCCTCCAGCCACTGCCAAGAGTCTTCCTCTCCTTCGAAGGTAAAGAAATGTCCTGTTTACTCCAACAGTGAATCCCTAAGCATTGGACAGACGTGTCCTACATCTAACCTTCTCCAGAACACCCGTAAAGCATTACCTCCGGCTTAGTCTCATCCTGGTCTGCTGTGTTTCACCACAGCTGTGATGAGCTTACAGAACACAATGAAGCTATTAGTTTATGGTGTTAATGGGTAACATATGGTCAATAACAGATTGATGCCCATCCAGAGGATGTACAATCATCTTCGTCGATTTGAACTAACAAGAAAATACTATATAATTGCCTTCTCTGCAATGTCTGAGATGAGGTCATCTCAGACATTCCCTTAGATGTTTGTGTTTGATTGACATTTAATCAGTGTTCTCTGCCAGATAGTGGTAGGGCGTCTCTAAATGTTATAGTACCCATGCTGCTTAGTCCCTGTGGGACTTAACATTGTCATGTTCTTGGTTTGGGCCTGTGAGACCCTGAGATCGTGGTTCTGTTCCATGTCATTGAGGCGAGCCAGAGCCATACCTCTGTGAGATCGTACTGTACTGTGTCATGAATGACTGACTGCCCTGGCTCCGCCTGGTCCTGGTTAAACGTTAAACACACACACTGGGTGGAGGCACTGTTTCCTTTCCCTGTGAGTGTTGTTACAGCCTCTTGGTTTGATTCTGTTTTATTTAATTTCCTTGACACCGATGATTGGATGAATTATTAACCCTCTGAACTAGGAAGGAGTTTGCGGGGGAGGAGGCTGGAGGGGTTGCTTCTTGTTTCTCTAGCTTTCAGGAACCATCTACCCCTCATAAGTGGTGTAGCTGTACACTGGTGTTGATGTTGTACAGCAACTTCTGGGTATGTTTGATTATCTTTCAGTACCTCCAGGCTGATTTATTTTGTCCAATCCAGGAAAGACTGTGGCTGTGCTATGTCTTTGTTGCACGTGTCTGTGCGGCGTCTGAGTGCTCAGACAGTGTGAAGAGGTGTTGTGGCTGTGACTCATTGTCTCTGGAAAGGCTGTGATATGCTGTGGTCATCTTTTTCCTTGACTCCTGGCACCTTTCTCTTCCTCTCACTGGCTCTCATCCTCTTTCCTTCCCTGACTTTCTCTCTCCTCTCCCTCTCTTCTTCTCTCTGTGTTTCTCTGTGATTGTCTCGAGTGCTGTAGCCCAGCTGTCAGACAGAGACAGGCAGTGAAACGCCCCACTCAGCAGAGCTGCTCACAGACAGGACCCAGGCTGTATACTCTTGTCTAGGGGATGTGTGGAGCATTGCGGGTGGCTTGGAAAAAGCCTGCTCGCTCACTGCAAACAGACCAAACCACTCAAATACCTCTGTGGCTTTTACATACAACCACGGTAGGCCTATTCACTCCTGCCCTGTTAAATGGCTGACCTCCAGGATTCATGGTCAACATGCTGGAAATGAATCTATCCCTGCTGCTGATCATGTGATTGGTTAATCCCTTTTCCATGTGTGGATTTAATATGTCCCCATTTCCTGTTTTAGTTTGGTTTTACTGTATCTGAGTGAAATGTCAAAGGGAACTATTATCAGTCAAAGTGGATCTTGGTTGGGTAGCTCTGGTTTTGTGGCGGACCGGTAATAGCTTGATTTTATTTATTTTTTATTTGAAAGTCAGGTGTGTGTATGTCACTTAGGATGATCTATGTAGGTGCTTCGCTGTGCTTTATTCCCATGGGACTCATTGGATTGAATTAGTGTGAAAACAGAAGCAGAGGGGATTTGGCAGTGACTGGAAGGACATATCAAGGTAAAGAAAGGAATGGAGATTTGATTGTGAGCCAAGATTTCAGGTGTTGGTTAGCTTCCATGCTGTGATTTCTAGAGCTATTCTGTCCGGGATGTTAAGCACAGGGGAGTTGAGCTGAACTCATCTATGTTGGTGGAGCTGGAAATCCTTTTCCGTTGGGGCAGACAGGCTCCATATTTCACCCTGCATTCAGTGGAGCTTCTGCCTGGGAGAGATCCAGATGTAGGGAGTTTGAGACTCCTCTGACCGAGGGAGAGGACTCTTCTCTCCAATAAACTCCAGTGTGGACGTCCACCACTGTGGGAATAATTTAGGGTGCATAGGCTCTCTCCAGTACCAGGGTGGGGAGAGGTGCAGGGCCCAGAGAGGGTAACAGGTGGGAGGTCCAGTCAGCAGCAAGTGTAAGGGTGTGTGTCAAAGGTTCTGCACTGGAGGCGAGATATACTGTAGTTCCCTAGAGTAAAGACTATTTTATTACTACAGCCTAAACTGACTAAACCAAAAAAAGAAACTCTGGGGGGAGACTTGTCAGTACACAGTATCTCACTCTCTCTCTCCCTCCCTCTAGCTATCCATCTTTTCTTCCCTCTCCCTTGAAACTCTAGCCGAGGGTAAGGCAGGTTCAAGTGGCTGAGTGAGCCAGCTCGCGTCTCCAGGAGAGGTTGCCGTCACTGACATTCCTGCTCCCTCACACTGCTTAATCTTGTCTTGGAGAAGCAAACGCAATGGCAACCAAAACACAATAATAAACAGTGAGAAACGCAGGCCCCAGAACGCAGCCCTATATAATAAACAGTGAGAAACGCAGGCCCCAGAACGCAGCCCTATATAATAAACAGTGAGAAACGCAGGCCCCAGAACGCAGCCCTATATAATAAACAGTGAGAAACGCAGGCCCCAGAACTCAGCCCTATATAATAAACAGTGAGAAACGCAGGCCCCAGAACGCAGCCCTATATAATAAACAGTGAGAAACGCAGGCCCCAGAACGCAGCCCTATATAATAAACAGTGAGAAACGCAGGGCCCAGAACGCAGCCCTATATAATAAACAGTGAGAAACGCAGGCCCCAGAACGCAGCCCTATATAATAAACGGTGAGAAACGCAGGCCCCAGAACTCAGCCCTATATAATAAACAGTGAGAAATGCAGGCCCCAGAACGCAGCCCTATATAATAAACAGTGAGAAACGCAGGCCCCAGAACGCAGCCCTATATAATAAACAGTGAGAAACGCAGGCCCCAGAACGCAGCCCTATATAATAAACGGTGAGAAACGCAGGCCCCAGAACGCAGCCCTATATTATAAACAGTGAGAAACGCAGGCCCCAGAACGCAGCCATATATTATAAACAGTGAGAAACGCAGGGCCCAGAACTCAGCCCTATTTAATAAACTGTCAAATACGTTTCAGTAAAGCTGGAAACTAAATGAGGGGCTTCCCCTTCCTCAATTTTTAGCAAAAATAATTTTGGATTTAGTAGCATGATAAGAGATTTGTATTTAAACTTTTCAATCACTTGTTTTCTCCAATATTTAGTCTAGCGACCCCTTTCATTTGACATATTCCAAAACACAAACTCCATCTGTCTCAGTGAAAGTTAAAATAATGAATAGCGGACCGCTCTGAAGTCTGTGTTTTGTCAGCCACGGATAAAATAAGATAAGGGCCATATTTTCCCATGAATCATTAAAATGTGAGACTGGTACAAAGCCCAGGACTAAGGACTGAATAATAAACCACTAACAGTGAGGCTTCCTATAGCTTTCCCTGAGCAGGTGAGGTGTAGATTAGACTGGGCTAGGTCTAATCCTAGGCCAGGATTCAGTGAAACGCAGAGAAAATGTAATAAAATATTTGGCTGAATCGTGGGTTAGGATTACCTAGTCCCAGTCAGATTTACACCTCACCTGCTCAGAGAAAGCTTTTGGGATTTGGAGCCCTAGGCGTCGTGATTTGATGGCTACTACAAGTCAAGAACACTGCGATGTCGATAATCTGTGTTTATTTAAATCCCTGCCATAGACTATATGGAGAAATGTTTCAATTTCAACTAAGGTGGAAAATGAATCTGGGTCTGTTCCAGTAGTCATATAGCATTGTCCTTTCTTAACCCGATTCAGTGACATAGGTGATATGCTTTTAATCAGAAACAGAATTCACTTTTCTGTCTTGGCTTTTTACTCCGCAAAATATACTTTCGAACATAAAGTATCTGGATTTCATCTCGGTCAAATTGCTGAGCATAGAAGAAAACGTTAGATCATCAGTTTCTTGGTCAGAAAGATGGCTCATGCCATGTTGATACTTTGTTTGACCCAGGTGAAACATTTCACAACCTTTTTGTTAGGCTGCGTTCTGCACCTGCCAGTGAGTTTACAAGCCAATACGACAATGTTTTAGCCCTGATCTAATTGTTAGGAGGCCGTATTAACGATTAACGAGTTGCCTGCCCAGGGCTATGGCTGTATGGTACTTATCACACATCTAAGGCTGTCTGTATACGGTCTGGTAGGATGATTTGGGTTTTGTTTCTCTCTGGGGGGTTGTGAAGAGGATTCTACACTAAGGCAGTGGGTGTTGAAAGTCATGGTCACTGTCGCTACTGACAGGGTACGTGTGGCTCAGGGTGGGTGCTGGTCTTTGTTTAAGATGTCATTAATGTCATCTGTCCTGCTGGTGGTCAGGGTGTCACTGTGTAAATGAGGCTTAAGAAAATATTCAAGTATTTGGATGTAAAAAAAATTAATTGTCTGTGTATATCTCTGTGTGTGTGTTTTAGCAGGTGTCTATTTGAATCCTTCGGTCTAGTCCTTGGTAGAGAGCCTTGGTCGCGTAGCTGTAGTTTGAGACATGTGGGAGATTTGATTAAGATGGTGTTCTTGTAATGAGTGTTCCCACTCTCTGGGAGCTACTCCTGTTCTCAGCCAAACCCTGAGCGGAACCAGACGTCACACACACAGCCGTCTGTCTCACAGCCTTTCACCATAGAACGGATGCTCTGGTTCCCCAGCTTCCTCAGATCAGTTCCTTCTTTTATCATGCGTCATTAGAATCTCCTCCTAGCCCTCATTATTCATAAAGGATGACTATCAGGAGGTCGTCCAACTGTGAAGTATGTTTATTTAATTGTGGTATGGTGTGTGGGTGTGCACGCGCATGCAAATTCTTCACATTTGATTACTTTCTACTTTTCCCTGAATCACCATGGAAACTGACAGTTTTTTTTTTCTCCATCCCTCTTTATAAAACAAATTGAGGCTCTGAACTGTTAAGTGAATATTTGGAATACTTCAGGTATCCTGAAAAATGTTTGACCCCTTTCAGATTTAACTCGAAGACTCCTCTGCGTTTTACTGAGGAAAATCATGAGGTGCATTCAGTGAAACTGAAACACAGCCAAGGTAAAACCATTTTCCGAATTCCTACGTGAAGGACTCATTTGGAAGATAAACAGCAGAGCCTTGCCAATGTAACATTCAACTCCTGTAAGATAATGTCTCAAACTTGAAATCTAATGGCAAGGTCTGAGCCAGTGGTTTGATGTTCAAGGTTTTATCCTTGCCGAACCTAAACCTCAAAACCTGATCATAAATCGCCTAACTTGCCCCAGATCTCATGATAATGTGCTCTCTATGGGTTTGCACTTTTGTCTTCTATCCCTGACCCCTCCGCAATTACAGGGCCTGGATAGGTCAAACAGACTGCTGCCTGCATGGTCGTCAGCAGGGTCAATAGGAAGTCAAAGGTCGTTAAAGGCAGGGCTGACGCAGGGCAAAAGTGGACCTGTGTGTCTGCATTAGTGCTCAGGGGCATGGAAGTAAAGTAAAATGCTTATAATTTCACAGAGCATCCCATATCTGCTTTACATTATTTTTCCCAGAGTGCATCTAAACTTGTAGTTTGCAACACAATTTGCCTTTGAAGTGAAATCACAAATCCGTGATGGTATGCTCCAGGGAGTTCAAGGCTATGCAAACCAGTGACCTGTCATTACTGTTGACAGAGAGATATATTTAAACATACAAATAACCAGGCTGACTGGGGTTGTTTTTTGTGTGGTTGTTGTTTGTGTCTCCAGGCATGTGTCCTGTTGCTAGCCGAGCTAATTGATTGAGTTACAAACAGGACATTTTCCAGTGAAGGTTAGCGGGTACAGGCTGCAGCAAAGCCTACGGCTGCTGTGTTTGCGGACAGGGTTTGACAAGCCTTCTGTCAGTCATACTTTTTCTCTCCTTTCTCCCCCTTTCTCTTCCTGTCTCTGTGTTTTGACATTCCTGTCTTTGACCTTGCCGCCCCAGATGAATGTTTTAGTGTTCATCCCGTGCACCATGTTGAAAGGTAATCCATGGCCATCAATATGGAAGAGAAGGTATCCTTCTGGAAGATGCACAAGGTCAAATGGAAATGGTGACGGTTGGTCTTTGGGAATTTAGGCTATTGATTCAGTGAAATGTGTTCTCAGCGTTGTTTTTCGGTCGTTTTTTTACAGGTGTATCATTAAATATTTTATCTTGCACACAACTATTCTGTATTCACTAACAATGGAACAAGGCTCAGAGTGACTCTTTTGGAATAACTCTTTATTATACCAGTGAAAATGTTTGTATTTTATTGTTGGGATCAATGACAAAATGTGAGTTATTTGTACCTTTTGAGGTCAAGACCCTTTTCTGAGATCTTGGTCATAACATATCGGTTTTGAGTGAAGATTAAAAGAAACAGCATGTCTGTGACCAGTCATTACTCTCTGTACCCTCAACAGTGGTGTAAAAAGTACCCAACTGTCATACTTAAGTAAATATATGTTATTAGAAAATGACTCAAGTGAAAGTCATCCAATTAAATACTACTTGAGTAAAAGTGTTTAGTTTTAAATATACTTAAGTATGAAAAGTAAATGTAATTGATCAAATGTACTTAAGTATCAAAAGTATAAATCATTTCAAATTCCTTATATTAAGTAATCCACACCGCACCATTTTTTTTAATTTACGTGTAGCCAGGGGCACACTCCACCACTCAGACATAATTTAAAAAGAAAGCATTTGTGTTTAGTGAATCCGCCGGATCAGCAGTAGTTGGGATGACCAGGGATGTTCTCTTGATAAGCGTTCACAATGTAAAGAGTAATTTCAGGTGTCAGGGAAAATGGAGTAAAAAGTACATTATTTTCTTTAGGAATGTAGTGAAGTAAAAGTCATCACAAATAGCAAAGTACAGATACCCTAAACGACTTACAGTAAGTAGTACTTCAAAGTATTTTTACTTAAGTACTTTATACCACTGACCCTCACCATAATTCAACAGCACTGAGATGACCGTTTGACATTCATGTCAGCCAGGAAGGAAAGACTTTTTAATCCAACAAAACGACGATCTCAACATGTCATCTCTGCCCAATTCACCTAAATTTTTCTCAGCCTTTGCTTCTCTTCCACTTCCACTAATAAATCAGAGAATCTCATGGCTCAGTACTGTCTTAATCCTCCCCTGAACCTGACAGTTTCAAGTTTTATTAGTCGTATACACTGTCCAACAAAATGCTTACTTGCAGTTTCCTTCTCAACAATGCAATAATAGAAGATAAGAATACGAACGTGAAGTAAATGACTTCGTAGAATAGAATAAACATTTTAGCATAAGTATAATACAGGAAGGCACATTTGATAGTTCAATATTGACTCTCCCTCTGGTCTCATGGGGCCTGTAGTCTGTAGCTGAACTGACAGTAAAAATACATTGATTTAGTATCTGCGGGCGGGGTGAAGGAGTAATTGGAGGACTGGTTAGGTGAAAGGTCATGAGAGGCCCTATCGGGGGGGTTGGTGGGATGCTATGGCAGGTGAAGAGGCCAGGTGCTAATTAAGGCTAACGCTTAGCTAGCGTGATGGACAGGTTGGGTTGCGTCTCCGGTTTCAGACTCCTGGAGGAGATATTACCCAACGCCACTGCAGCGCAGGTCATCCGTGTAAGAAGACTGCTCTGATACTGGTGCTGAGTAACCTCACCCTGCAGAGTCTTAGAGAACCACACTCTCACTGCCAAGGAGAAAGATTATTCTATGCCCTCGTGTTCTACCCTTGTGTCCTACATAGTGAAAATGGAGTGAGAAATCAATGATGGGGATGTCATACTAAAGGCTAATAGGAGAATAGTCATCCTACATATGACCGAGTCCCCTGACATGATGTCTGGAGACTACTAGATAATGCAGTAACTTACAGAAAATGGTGGGAAGAGGATGACATTGGATGGGATGAGAGTTAGCCGGCCGAGCGGTTGTCCCTCTTTCTCACAAGCAGTCCCTGTATGTCTATGGAGAGGAGTGTGTTGATACTTGAGCGGTGAGTTTGTGTGCTCCTGCTCCTCTTGCCGGGTCGAGAATGTGGTGAATGTCAGACAGACCGACGGACAGCCAGATGACTGTCGCCCTGCACTGGCCACTCTGGGTGGTCCCTCTCTACGGGAGGAACAAGAAGGAGACCATGCTCTGGCACGATACCCAACCCGTCCCCTCTGCTTTACCTGCCTAAATACCACCTGCCATAACACTGTATACTGTAGAGGTAATGTAGGCTAGGCCTATATCCCCATGGTGATGGAAGAAATGTCCTCGTGCGGGTCAGTGTCTCCAGAGCCAGACCGACGCTTTGAGTTGCCAGGATAAAGGTTGTGAGTGGCGCAGTATGTGTGAATGTACCAACATTGTATTAGAGGAGTGTAGCCATGCAGAACTGAACCCAAGGAGATGTGGCATTGTCCTCACAAAGAGCACCGACACTTGGCAAGAGGTCTAAAGTCAGACATTTATAAAGAAACCCACTCCATCTTCAGTGGGTACATGAATCAGGGGGCGGAAGTGTACTAAGCCCATGCTTCAATATTTATCAAGGCGAGTGATTGGCATCCGCCTACTCCTGCCCCTGAAAACAGTGGAACACAGCTCCTAGTCGTTGAAAATAGACTATGCCTCATTTGCATGTGGTTAATGAATTCATGATGGCCTTTGAGGGTGTGGCCCATTTTGAAAAGGAATGCATTGAATCTGAGACTCAAAGGGAGGTTTGTGATTGGCCGCCTGCCCGGCTCTGGTGTTAATGGCGTCTGAAGACCTCTGGGCCTTTGGCTCTCAAACACTGAGGTAGCCAACATCCAGCAAGAACTCTCACTCCACAGGCCTAGTTAACCATATAACGGCGGCAGGGTAGCCTAGTGGTTAGAGTGTTGGACTAGTAACCGGAAGGTTGCAAGTTCAAACCCCCGAGCTGACAAGGTACAAATCTGTCGTTCTGCCCCTGAACAGGCAGTTAACCCACTGTTCCTAGGCCGTCATTGAAAATAAGAATTTGTTCTTAACTGTTCTTAATTGCCTAGTTAAATAAAGGTAAAATAAATAAAAAAATTCAGTACCCCCTATGAGTAGAGCGGATTAAATCTTGGTTGTAGACTTGGTTCTCTTAAACTTCAGCCCCAGATGAGCCTTGGCTTGAACCGTCAAGCCAAATACGACATCCATATTAGGAAGTTGTCTATTCACACAATGCCGTAATCCTGATCCTTTGATGCCTCTTTGCACCTGGACACAGCTGGACTACACGTGTCATGGCTCAGTACAACCTGAGAGTGTCAGTCCCCAGCTGGTGCCCCCCACATAGAGAAAGGGAGAGTAGAATGAGTCTGTCAGGGTGGCTCAGTGGGCCGACCAGCACAGACTGCTGGCTCCATGTCCTTAAACCCGGTCTTGGGACCCACATACTCATCGCTCTTGCAAAAGCCAGACGGCGTACTTTCCAGCGGCGCTGAATCTCTCTTTTTACAATTCTGCAATGTGATAAAACTGTTCCTTGTATGGCGAGCCAAACCTAAAACACCACTGGCTTGTTTACTGGTGGGGATCATGGTGGAGGCCCACTACTTTGATCAGCCTAACAAATGGGAGAGTTAGTATGTCATTCCGTGTTATGGGTTTTCACTTCGCCGGAGGGAGACTTCTTGTGGTGGTACAACCCCCCCCCCCCCCCCCAATGTAATCACAGCAACGTGAAACAAGACGAGGCCTATCCCATCTACATTTATACAATTATGAAATGAACACTGCAATCTCTTCCACGATTTTAATTACAGTAATACCATCATGGGCGGAAGGACAAGTCCCTGCTGCTGCCCAAATCCTTCACTTAGATTCTACAGACTGACATCACAACTGCCCTTTGGATAGTACTATGTGGCATGCAGGACGGTTCTTGCCTTTCTCTGCTATCCTCCCTTAGTTTACAGAATACTGATGATGATGATCAAAGCTTGTAGTCTGGTAATGTCATCAGGTGTTCCTGGTGGGTTTTAGACTGGATTAAAAGGCTGCTGTCTAAAACAGATTTGCCCTCCGTGCACAAGGTTCACTGGACTGGGGATCAATGCAAATGTGCATCGAAAGTGTGTTTAATAAGCTGATGAAATATAGATCTGAGATCCTGCTGTAATGTCAAGGTGAATGTGTATCCATTAGGTTCATTAGTTACATTATCACCATCGAAGATCTCTGACCTGATGTCTTGGGTGACCGCTAGTATGGATTTATATCTGGGTTTTAGTCTTGCATGTGAAATATGTAGACTACTCCACTCAGACTAGATAACATCTGCAGTTGCTCTGCGGCAGTGTACAACCATGCGAAGCCCGCAACCCACCACCACTCTTAAATATTGAATGACCGTTGTGGTCTCTTGGCCCTGACTGAAGGTTTTTGTGCCGCTTCCGCTTGACCAAGCTCTCACAAATGAACCACTCTTCAAATGGACTAGAGGTATTACTGTGTGGTCACCTGCAGCGGTCGGCTGCTCTGCAACCCACAGTCCACTACATGGGTGAACGATCCTGGTCAGAATGTTATTCCTGCACAGCGGAGCCCCCATGGGTGAACGAGTCTGGTCAGAATGTTATTCCTGCACAGCGGAGCCCCCATGGGTGAACGAGCCTGGTCAGAACGTTATTCCTGCACAGCGGAGCCCCCATGGGTGAACGCGCCTGGTCAGAACGCTATTCCTGCACAGCGGAGCCCCCATGGGTGAACGCTCACAGTCAAAGTGAACTCTGTAGTCCAAGCAGGAGGCACACGGGGGAAGGTGTGGCCCACCTGCCCACATAAATAATAGACTACCCACAATCCTCTACTGAGTCTTCAACACTGCTCTGCATTCTCCTACTGCGGGTGTGTTCTGTAACGGGGGCAGAAATGTTTTTGTATCCTGTCTATGATGCCTAAACAACAAGGGATACGCCATTTCATCCTCAGTCAACACCACAGCAGCTCAACCTACATACCAGACCTCCCCAACGTCTTACTGTCAAGGGTGGTGTCCTCCCGTTTTACGATCCCCTGAATACTTCAAGCGAGCCAATAACAATGACCAGCATTCTTACTCATTATGTTTAACAGAGCCCGTTTTTTCCTCAAGCCACATCTGAGTGAATCCAGTCTACATAAACAGCACCATCCATAGCAGACTGGACAGACGAGGACAATATAGCCAATTATATACACAAACACTTATGACATACTCAGGGTCTCTGCTGGTGATGTCATCATAGTGGAATGCAGGCTAGGCCCATGGCTAATAAATATTACTACAACCTAATGGATTTAAAATTCATTGTGATGAGAGCATATGGGAGCTCCCATTTGATATGTTGGTTTTCAATAAACAGTCCCGAACTCATCGTAAGAGCATGGGTTTGATTGTCAACCCAATGATTTATATGGTAACAGATCGTGTTGTACATGTACCAGCCACTGTCCTCAAATGCTTTAAGCGATACTTCTGGGACTCATTATTACTGATCTATGACAGCCATTATATTGTTTAAGGTTTGCTTTGATTACAGCCACGTATTAATGTTATGGCGTCAAAAGCTTAACTCGTCCCACAAGGATGACCTCCGATCCCATCAGGTCAGAGGTTAATGGGTAGTAGAATAAACATCCTCAGACCTGCCTGCCACCATCTCTCTTTGTAAGCCGATCTCATCATAAATTAGACGCATGCTAAATTGTGCAAATCCCATGCATCTCAGGCAGAAAATGGTGGAGAAGCACTTGAAGTGAGTCTTCATGTTTTTTCTTCAGAGAGTGCAGGTGCGGTACACCAACGGCTATTGTGACATTTTGATAGGCTGTATTGCTTACCCAGGCATGACTCCTGTCTTTCCCGCTGGTGTCATGATGAGCAGACAGACACTGGATCCCATGGTATGCACCAGAGGCTATGCTCGCCTCACAGAGGATCAGCTGGGCGGCGGGGTCATGTGACGCACGCCTGCCGCGCTGTTTCCCCCCAAAACACTGGACTTAGTTAGGGCTTCCACCCACGGTAGGAAACATGAGTGTCCAATTCCTCCACTGAGAAAACAATACAGAGTTAACTTATTATCATTATTTCACCTGGGCCGCCTCACCCCACACACCTCTGAACACTTTGTTCCCCTTGTGGAATGTTCTAGAGGGACAATATGGATAGAATCAGACTGTATCAAGAGCATTGACTTTAGGGGGGTTTCCAGATCCACATTGAGCAGAGCTACAAACCCTTCTGTAAACAGGAATCATTAAGTGAGAGTCAGCACCTTTTGCTCCAGGAAAAACAGAAGCAGGAGCCCGCAGGCTTGTAAACTGAACACTCCTTTCCCTCAAGCATAAGAAAAAGATCAAATAAAACCCTTTCCAAGAAGGTCTTTAAATCTCTCCTGCCTGCTTATTCTGGAGGGATGTAGGTAAGAGTGGTTTGGAGTGAAGCATGGTTTTAATTAGTTCTTATAGTTACTCCTTCACCCCTGGTGGCACGCCTGGCTTCCCTGATCTCTGGCAGCGCAGGCCGTTGAACCTCTGTAGCCTGATGAGTCAAAGGCTTGAGCTAACTTAATATCTCCCTGAGCCCAATGCGACCCTATCTCCTCACCTCTAAAGCTTTGGACACGTGATCTTCTCCTTTTTCCAGAGGTTCTCTTTGTTAAATGCACATTGTACTTGTTGGAGTTTGACAAGGGCCTTCGTATTAGATTTGAGTCTGGTGGAAACAAAGCATTGTGTGTGTTGTTCATTAGGCGCTGTGAGATAATGCTCATGCCTAAAGTTATACATGATACACCAACCGACTGCTTTGTGCTTTTTTAAGAATATCGGCAAAGTTGATTTCTCTACATTTGATTGGGGCGTAGGATAAATAAATTTGTATTTGTCACATACACATGGTTAGCAGATGTTAATGCGAGTGTAGCGAAATGCTTGTAGTGTAGCGAAATGCGGATGCTTGGGCCTCCCGAGTGGCGCAGTGGTCTAAGGCACTGCATCGCAGTTGCTAGTTGTGCCGCTAGAGATCCTAGTTCACGTCCAGGCTCTGTCGCAGCCGGCCGCACCTGGGAGACCCATGGGGCGGAGCACAATTGGCCCAGTGTTGTCCGGGATAGGGGAGGGTTTGGCCGGCAGGGATGCCCCTGTCCCATCGCGCTGTTGCGACTCCTGTGGCGGGCCGGGCGCAGTGCACGCTGACACGGTCGCCATGTGTACGGTGTTTCCTCTGCCACATTGGTGTAACTGGCTTCTGGGTTAAGCGGGCTTTGTGTCAAGAAGCAGTGCGTCTTGGTTGACTCGTGTTTCGGAGGACACATAGCTCTCGACCTTCGCCTCTCCCGAGTCCATACGGGAGTTGCAGCGATGGGACAAGACTGTAACTACCAATTGGATACCAGGAAAGGATGCTTATAGAGGTATGTGAAGATCAATAGAGTGAAGAGCCGTGGGAAACGGTACTTATCCATGTAAACAACTCTAGCTGTATTCCATACGGCAACAGCACTAAACATGATCAGAAAGAGAGTGAGGTGAGGCACTGGAAAACAGCTTTCATTCAGGATTAAAGGGCCTCGACCTCAAAAGCAATACTATTGAATAGAGTAATGAAAAGTGATTTTAGCCTGGAGGCCTCAAGGAGAGCATAGCCAGCCTGTTTGTTGATTAGAGAGAAGAAAAGGAAGAAGGATCAACTTGCTCTTAACTCCTCCACTCCTGCCCCCCCCCCCACCTGCCCCTGTCAATAGTGATGAATATGCGTGACTTTGACATAGACAGTGAAGGCCTTTGATGGTTTGGATGGAGAGCTCTGGACGCTTAGACAGAGAACGTTTACTTCTTCCTTCTTGCTTTAGGGCAATACAGGCTTTTTCAGTAGCTGTCGGTCAGAGAGACAACCAAGTAAATGTTTTTTCCTTAGATTTATTTTGCTCACCATGATAGTCCAGTGTTCATAAAGTGTCTGGAAAGTTGTTGTGTGGAATCTACTGCATGCATTGAAAAACGGACGCAATCACCTTTTTATGCACTTGTTCAGTCAGTGTTAGCTGACTTGGTATAGTCCTGCTGTAAACGCAACAGATCCCTCATTTATTTCCCACCATAACATTGTCCGTTTGTGTATCCCACAGACCTGCAGGCCTCCCAGACGGTGGAGTACTACAGTCTGTCAGACAAAGCCATGGACTACAGGATCCTGTTGATGGACGAGGACCAGGACAGGATGTATGTAGGCTGTAAGGACCATGTCCTGTCTATGGACATCAACAACATCACCCATGGGACACTCAAGGTGAGGTCCTCTGAGCAGTCCGTTAAACTGCTAAGAGGATTTTCCTTACAGCATCAGGGAAATGTTTAGTTGATCATTGTTTGTTGTGATAGTATTGTAAGTAGAGAATGGATATAGCAGGATACTGACTTCATCTGCCTTACAGTGTGATGGTGTGATGACTCATAACTTTGTCTGATACCAACATGAGTTCTATTACTTTCCATCCTATTGATCAAGCTCACACTAGAGACAAAACGACCTTGATCTCATTTAGCTTTCCTTGCACGTGGCAGATCATGCTGAATACATTATGCTAATTATACAAGAGCAGTAATGGTGGTAATTAAGTTAAAATATAGTACATTTTATAAGCTAGATCACACCCATTTCATGGAGCAAAATATGACACATCTTAGTGGTGCTTGATGCAGTTCTGTGATTCTGTAACAGAAGTTCCCTGCTAATTGTATCTCTGTGTGCAGTGAGGGAGCCGTCCTGTCTATAACTGACAGGTGTGAAGAGCAGAACAGATGGGAATGCATTTAGTTTACCCCAGAGAGAGCTGTAGCACATCCATTTGCAAAGTAATTGCCTGATACGTTCCCAGCATTAGATCCTTCAAGCTCCTCACGGGATTGGAAATATAGCATTTACTGGAGACAAGTTATCATCATGATTGGGAAGTTCACTAAAGTGTAGAGCATCCCTATTAGGAAGTCACTACAGTGTAGAGCATCCCTATTGGGAAGTTCACTACAGTGTAGAGCATCCCTATTAGGAAGTTCACTACAGTGTAGAGCATCCCTATTGGGAAGTCACTACAGTGTAGAGCATCCCTATTGGGAAGTCACTACAGTGTAGAGCATCCCTATTGGGAAGTTCACTACAGTGTAGAGCATCCCTATTGGGAAGTCACTACAGTGTAGAGCATCCCTATTGGGAAGTTCACTACATTGTAGAGCATCCCTATTGGGAAGTCACTACATTGTAGAGCATCCCTATTGGGAAGTCACTACAGTGTAGAGCATCCCTATTAGGAAGTTCACTACAGTGTAGAGCATCCCTATTGGGAATTCACTACAGTGTAGAGCATCCCTATTAGAAAGTCACTACAGTGTAGAGCATCCCTATTAGGAAGTCACTACAGTGTAGAGCATCCCTATTGGGAAGTTCACTACAGTGTAGAGCATCCCTATTAGGAAGTCACTACAGTGTAGAGCATCCCTATTGGGAAGTCACTACAGTGTAGAGCATCCCTATTGGGAAGTCACTACAGTGTAGAGCATCCCTATTGGGAAGTCACTACAGTGTAGAGCATCCCTATTGGGAAGTCACTACAGTGTAGAGCATCCCTATTGGGAAGTTCACTACAGTGTAGGGCGTCCCTATTGGGAAGTTCACTACAGTGTGTCTATTCCTGTTCAATATGTTATCTTCTCTTCCTTCCTTCCGCTCCACAAACTGTCCATTGTTTTTGGGTTTAAAAAAAATCCCAACTTTCCAAGAAGACCAGGATGTGCAATGGTCCCTAATGAAGCTGTTTTCTGTGATTCTCACCAGGTGTTTTGGCCTGCATCTGTTAGCAAGATTGAGGAATGCCAAATGGCTGGCAAGGACCCCACGGTAAGAACACTTACACTCATTATGTAGCACTAACTGCTAACTAAATCCACTGAAAGTCATGTGTGATTCTAACTGCTAACTAAATGAATGAACACACTATACTGATGAAGTCTCTGGTCCTTCTCCATTAGCATGTGTTAGCATGTGCTAGCATCCTGGGTTCCAAACGCGTGGGGCTGCAGATGTGGAGTTGAGGAGAGTCATTGACTCCTGGCATTCCTTATGTTAGTTTATAGTTGAATGAGGCATAGGAGTGCTCAAATCCACCCAGAGAAAATAAACAAGCATCAAAACAGTACGCTAACTACTGTGACTGACAACAGATCCCATAACCTGGCCTGAACCCTTACTGCACTGAGTCTCTGTTGTATTAGCATATACAACATCGACAACCTCAAAACATCAGCTGGTGATTCAGATTTCTGTAACTAATTAGGCTGTTTTGCATGTTAGGACAAACATTCTGTTTTTGTTCCATTGTTTTTAGTGGACTGTGTTGGTCTGTTTTTTATTTGGACTGTGACTTCAAAGGCATTCATGTGGTGTACTGTTATGAAGCTAGTAGTCGTAGTTAGTAACAACAGCCACCATGACAGAGAGCTGTGGTCTTGTACAGTACTAGAGTGTAGGACCATAGTCTTGTACTGTAGGGGTAGAGAAGAAGCTGTTTCCAGTCAGTGGAGGGTGATTAGTGCTGCCTAGAGTCACGGCTCCGGCTCTGTGGACAGCCTCGCACAAATATTTGGCTAAACGTCTCTATGTGGAGAAGCCCAGTGGTCGGCTTACCTCCCTCCTCCACCTCTACTCCTCCATCCCTCTCTTTCGCAGCCCTGCCTGGTCTCTATCTTGCAGTCTCGGCCTCTCCCCTCTCTCTCTCGCTTTACTCTTACTGTCTCTCTCTACCTCTCACTCGCTCTTTTTCTCTCTCTGTTTAAACTCGGTTTTTATAATGCAGTTTCTCCCAGACATTTTATTTGTCTTCCTGAATCGCAGCCCTTGTCAGGTTGTTATGGTTACCCTCCTGATGAGTGTGTGTGTGTGTGTGTGTGTGTGTGTGTGTGTGTTCAATTCCTCCTTTACGATAGAATCTGGGGTCACCGGGCCTCCAGACTACGACCACACATTGTTAAGCGCTGGAGGATGGCATTTGGGGAGAAATATTCCTTTATTGCATGTATAAAAGGATGAGATTGATTAAGTCCATGTTTAAAAGTTCCCTCGCTGTGTGATCTTCCCTTAAAGGCCATCAGCCTGGTTTTAAATCCCCTACTACAGTTGCTCTGGCTTGTCTCTAAAGGGGGCCTGTGACTGGATAGTTAACCCCAGCAAGCTCTGGGACATGAAATGAGTTAATTTGTAAATCTGCTATTGGATATGAGCAGTGGGGGGTGCGCAGAGTTGATGGAGGGTGTCGTCTGAAGGGTGTTTATCTGCTAGGAGGAGAGGGAATGAAAGTGAAAAAGCGAGAGAGGGAATGAAGGGTGTGTGATGTTGGACGTATCATTGTTTTTCTCGGTAGAGTTGGTGTGCGGAGTGTGAGTGGGCGCAGCTGCTCCGTTTCCGTGGGGATGGCCAAGTTCCTAATGGCTCCCTGGGTGCTCCTCTCCTCCGCTGGCTCGCTCCGCGGTCTGAGTTTTTAGCACGCACAAAGCCCAGTGCTCCGGCCAGTCCCACCTCGTGCTGAAGAGGGAAAGATCTCAATTGGGTCTGTAATCAGATCACAGGGCTGTATATACTCAGCCCTGGAGACAGGGCTTTGGCGAAACATCACTTCACTGTTGACACCCTTTTTTCCACTCTACCAGTGCCAGGGAGCAAACTGGAAATAGCTATTATGATTGTACTTAATGACAGTACATAAGTAGCAAGTGAGGAAAGTTGGAATAACATTGGTAGCTAACCATTTGGAACTGTGTAATGGCTCTTTATGAAGCATAGGCCCTGACCAAACACAACTTAGCCACTGTTAGCTTTATGACCTTCTCAACAATTGCAATCTGGAAGGATTTTGCTGTTGAACATGCAACATTACATGATAGATTGATTGACTGATGTATGGATACTTTGATTTCATACATGTACTAACCAATTTCCTCTCCACCTCTCTGCAGCATGGATGTGGTAACTTCATCCGGGTGGTCCAGCCGTTCAACAGAACCCATCTGTTCATCTGTGGGAGTGGTGCCTACAGTCCTGTCTGTGCCTTCATCAACAGGGGCAGGAGACCAGAGGTTCGTATGCTCCTTGACTTATAATCAGACCATGACCGCTATGTTATAGTTCACCTACAGTACAGTCTCTACCACCATATTCTCATACAAATGGAAATTCCTGTGGATATGTGATGTGGTTATTGCTGAAACTAGAGTTTGGTAGGTTTACGGCTGGGCGCCTCTGCTTCTGAAACCAAACTACCGGATTTTTTATGTCTCATCTGGGGCAAGAGGAAGTCTGTCTTAATCCAAGACATCCTCAGGAAAGCAGCCATAACAGTTGAGTTTAGCCTTGTGTGTCAGTCTCTCTGAGACAGAGACGAGAGGGATGGAGTAGAAGAGGAGGAGCTGTCTGCCCCGGTCTCTGGCCACCTGGCCCTGAAAACAAGACTGGGAAACCCCTCCAGGAGAAAAGCGCTCACTGAACTCACTCGCAGTTACAGCAGTCTGCAGCGCCTGCCAAATCCTAATCGGCACAGAGTTCGAAACCAGGCTCTTTCTTCAGTATGGTGTCTTCTGTCATTTAGGGTTTTGTTTAAAAAGCAGCATTGCTCTGTTTTTCCCATCGGCCAATGCTTGGATGTGTCAGTATCGTTTCTCAGACTGGGTTTGCTAACAGTAACAAGCTGCTATTGTGGGACTTTGACGCATATCTCCCTGGGCTCTTTGGCCCCTAAGCGTGTGTCACATTGTTGTATGGGAGCCTAGTGAGGAGGATTTCAGTGTCACAGACAGGTCACCTTTGTGTGAGTGTGTCGCCGTACAGACCCTGTGATGAATGGCCACGGATCGCCGCCAGAGCCACGGGAAATCTTTACGCACCACTTGGAGAGCAGCCGCGCTTTTCTGGATAACGTCCCTGGGCTGACAGCACCCCCTTCCCCTTCATTCCCCCAGTCAGAACTGTCGAAGTGTGGGTTGGACCAAGCCGGGGGGATTTTCCGCTGACCGCCGAGATTGTAAATTCAGATGATCCATTTCACTGTGAGGGGTGGCGGAGGGCCAGGTCTGAGATGGAACCACAGCATCTCAGCCCATCGGAGGACATTCTTCCCTAATGGAATGTTCTTTTAATGTCCCGTGCAGACCAGTAAAGGTAAAGCCCAGCGCTGGTTTTGTAACTCTGGTTTAAAGAGGGGAAAAAACCTTACTCTGGATTACCTTGAGAACATTTGGAATGCTCATAATCTCATATTTATTGCTAAAAAGAGCAGAAGGTTGAATTCCACCAAATTCCCATTTGAAATATGTTATTTGCATATTTTTTTTCCTGCAGGAGCAAGTGTTCCACATTGACTCCAGAGCGGAATCTGGGAAGGGAAGGTGCTCCTTCAATCCTAGAGTCAATACGGTCTCCGTCATGCTTAGTAAGTTTTCCTCTGTCCCTCTATTGGCTCTATTTCTGTCTCTGCAGGACACATCATACAAAAACCCAAATCGCTGTGCTTCCCCACCCCATGGTTAACCCAACTCCCCATCCTCCTTATCGGTGACCCTGCCGTAGGTCGGGCCGCACACCCTTGTCAGTCTATGTCGTCCTTTGGCCTCTGATTGGTTGCCGGGTGTCAAGTTTCTGACGAAATAGCCAGAGGCACCGAGTCGCACGCACAGCTCGACTTTCTGACACCCGAGCCCTGTGGCGTCAGCAGCCTTTACCCGTCATCAGCCCCTCAAGCCCGGGCCGTCCGGTCACAAGGAGAGGGTTGGCAGAGAGGAGGGGTAGTGGTGGCAGGGAGGGGACCTCTGAGTCAGACTAGGGGACAATCAGGCCTGTGTCTGGGCTAGATAAAAAGGCTCCATCTCCATACTGAACCCCTCATATGAGCTTGTGCTGTCTGGGGGATGTTGACACCACTGCTCCCCTCAAATCAGCCAATCACATACAAACACTTGGACCTGAGCCACACCGCCAGAGTACAGGCTGCTGCATGCTGGGGCTGATGGAATGATGAAGTGACAGAGTAATGGAATGATGAAATGCACAGAGGGTGTGGAGAGAGGAAAGAAAGAGTGCGGGCTCACAGCCAGGGTCATTAGCAGAGTACAGGGAGATCAAACACTATGGCTGTAAATCCACTGTTGGCTCCATTACTGTTTACTGTCACCATTCCCTGTCCACAGTGATGTACTGTCTCTGTAAATAAAGGCTGTCATTGTAAATAAGAATTTGCCTAGTTAAATGAAAAAATTCCATCACCATTGAATTCACCATTGAATATGAACCCAGAATTTCCATTGCTGTCAATGGAAATTGAGACAGGCACATTTTTATTCCCTTGGCCATTAATAGTCAGTGATTTATTGTTTTATTTTTGTGTGTGTGTGTTTTGTCAAGTCTTTAGGGCTCGTGGGGGGTGAACAGAGGGTTCTGTTTGGTCAGATGGGAGTAAGATGGTTCAGCTATGATCCAGGGGTGTGTTCATTAGGGCACACCGTAGCGCAACTTTTTGCGATGGAAAATGAAAACAAGTTTTTCTTAGTGGACAAGTTCAGGTAGTACCTCCCTGTTTTACTTCATTTTCTTCCATGCAGTGCCATAATGAACACAGCCCTGTATGTGTCTCTGTGTTCCAGACCAGGAGCTGTTCTCAGGCATGTACATAGACTTCATGGGGACGGACGCTGCCATCTTCAGGAGCCTCACCAGGAGGAACGCAGTGAGGACAGACCAGCACAACTCCAAGTGGCTGAGTGGTGAGCACGTACAGCAGAAACATATGAAGCACATGTGATGTGCACCAGAAGTCTCCAACTGTGACCCTGAAGAGCTAGAGGTTGGGCAGGTGTTTGTTCCAGCCCTGCACTAACACATCTGGAGTTGGAGATCCACATTTAGTACATCAAATGTACTTCAACTACTTTGACACTGGAAACAATGGACAGAACGTTATACTATAACCTTTGACCCTGTTTATTTGTTTTCCATAGAACCCATCTTCATAGATGCCCAGTTAATCCCAGACGGATCGGATCCCAACGATGCGAAACTGTATTTCTTCTTCCGGGAGAGACTGACGGACAACAGTGGGAATACCAAGAACATCCACACCATGGTCGCTAGAGTGTGTCCTGTAAGTGTGTGTTCAGGAAGTGTGCGCGTGTGCATTGCATATGTGTGCATGCATGTTGATGTCTCATGTATCTCTTTCAACGTCTACAGAATGACATAGGTGGCCAGCGTAGCCTGGTGAACAAGTGGACCACGTTCCTGAAGGCCCGGATGGTGTGTTCAGTTCTGGAGGAGGACGGCACCGAGACACACTTTGACGAGCTCGGTGAGGAACACGCCAACACCTACCTACTGTGTTTACCAAGGCCTGGAACTTTCTGTTCCAACCCAAACCACTTCTCCTGTTTACCTACAACTCAACATCTCCCTGGCCAGTCTTAACAAATACCAATGGATCTCAGATTCTCAGTTGTTTTGGATTATAAGAAGGGTCTTTACACCGGTTTGTTGACCTTCTCAGTATTGAAAGAATTCATGGTTGCACTTTAGTTGGCTAGTCCACCTGTAAATGCTCTACAGACTATTAGTAACACTTCAACTATCTTCTAGCTCTATCCCCAACCATAACCCTTACCCTAACTTTTAGTCTAAACCTAACAAGCAGTAGCTGTTCAACAGATCGTTTGTTGATAATATGACGATCCGGACTATCCAAACAGTGACCCAATTCATCCCTTAGTATTATTTTAGTCTTTGAGTCTAGGGAGGTCTGTCAACACGGACATTCATTCAATACATCTCCACTTCAGACTCTTCCGTTCCAGGAATATTAAACGATAAGGTGCATGATGAACGCTGACTCCATAACACAACGTTGTGTTTTCCCTTCCAGAGAGTGTGTTTTTGCTGGAAACTGATCACCCCAAGAGCCTCCTGGTGTTCGGCGTCTTCACGTCCACAAGGTGAGGCCAATGGTGGTATTGCTCAAGCCTTAGTGGCTATGCTGACTGGCATGGCAGCACCGGATACCATTAGGAATGAAGCAGACATGACAGGAGCTCCTGGATAGAGAACTCCAGTATCACCTTACTGTAGCATTTCAAACATCGTTGCCCATCTCGCCACAAAAGCCGCGGCTCTTGCAGAGCAAGGGGAACAACTACTTCAAGGTCTCAGAGCGAGTGACGTCACCGATTTTGAAACGCTATTAGCGCGCACCACCGCTAACTAGCTAGCCATTTCACATCGGTTACACTTACACCGGCCAAACCCGGACGACGCTGGGCCAATTGACCGCCGCCCAATGGGACTCCCAATCACGCCCGGATGTGATGCAGCCTGGATTCAAAATAGGTACTGCAGTGACGCCTCTTGCACTGAGATGCAGTGTCTTAGACCACTGCGGCACTTGGGAGCACACTCTAGTGACCTGCATGTAGTACCAGAGGAGGCTGGTAGGAGGAGCTATAGGAGGATGGGCTCATTTGTAATGGGATAAATAAAACAGAGTCATACATGTGGTTACCATATGTTTGATACGGTTCCATTCCAGCCATGACAATGAGCCCATCCTCCTATAGCTCCTCCCACCAGCCTCCTCTGGCACTACAGTATTTGGCTCATTGACTTAACTTTACCATACCGTTCTCATTACATTGATCACTTTTCCTTATGTACTAGTAATGCAGTTAGTGAGCTCTGCTTCCTTTCACAATGTTGACAGCAAGTTCATTATGCATGAGTATCACCATGTAATACCCCTGGTGTTTCCTGAGATCTACTGTTACTGTATGTGGTAACTTCAGACACTGTATGTGTTCAATAACTTTATTTATCCTCAAGGGCTTTTGCAGGATGGCTATGGATGCCTGTTATGTGTACTCACTAGGAACTAGGTGTGTATTCACTAGGAACTAAACGGAAGCAAACGTGCAGAAACAGGAAGGGAACTATCAATAAGAAACTTTTTTTTTTACATTGCAAAACATTTTTCTATGCTCTGCCCTAATGAATACAACCCTGGTTTCTTCAATCATCAAGGTTAATTGGGCAGTCTCTAGATCAGGGTTACTCTACCTTGTACCGGGACCCTTCCATAAATCCTAAGGAAACACATGTATCTTTTAACCCGGCCATTTGAGATTCATCCTCTCTCTATAGCCAACACAAACAGTCTGTAGTCTCCATGTCTCCAAGCAATCTCTCGCTCTCTCTCTCTCGCGCTCTCGCTTGCGCTCTCTCTCCCGCTCTCGCTTGCTCGCTCGCTCTCTCGCTCTCTCTCTCGTTTATATTTATATATGTATATATATATATATGAATCTCCAACACAGTCTGTAGTCTCTATGCAACATTGTCATTCCTATCAGCACAATGTGTTTCTTCCTTTTGCTCCTTCAGGCTTTCTCCTCTGTTTTGCTCGCTGAACAAAGGCTCTCTGTATTACTGATGGTCATGTGGTTTTTAGGGTCTGGTCCAAACCGCATCATATCCTTCTGGGAATGGAGCAAGAATGAGGGAAGAGGGGCAAGTTGGGTAGAGCGGAGTGGGGTGGCAGTAAGCTTCACCCGGATTTGATGGCTTGGATATCCTATGAACAGCAGGGTTTAAAGGACTGATGTTTTAACTGGGTGGGTCTGGGGGCTTCTGGGATGTCAGTTATCCACATCACACTGACCGCCGGAATGTGTGTGTCGTTTCCCACAGCTCAGTGTTTAAGGGCTCGGCCGTGTGTGTCTACAACATGGCAGACATCTTGACAGTCTTCAATGGGCCGTTCGCTCACAGGGATGGGCCGAACTTTCAGTGGGTGGCGTACCAGGGACGGATCCCCTACCCCCGGCCTGGAACAGTGAGTTTAGGATCTAATATCTGTATTGAACTCAAAATAAGACGAGTGCCAATGCAAATGTACAGTTCCTTGTTGTTCTCCTACACAGTATCTACTGTGTCTATCAGTGTGGTTGAGGAAACAAGGTTAGAGAAACATTAATAGATGAGGATGAGGACAGCAGAGTTAAGGGGTAGGCTTTTCCTTTATGTACCTTTGTCACAGAGCTGAGTGGTAGGGATTTATTCACCTCTATAGCATCTCTCCTCTTTCTCCCTCCCTCCAGTGTCCAGGCGGAGCCTTCACCCCTCACATTCAGAGCACCAAGGAGTTCCCTGACGATGTGGTGACGTTTGTCAGGAACCACCCGGTCATGTTCAATCCTATCTACCCCGTGGGCAGGAGGCCCCTGGTGGTCAGAACTCAAGCTGACTACAAGTACACCTCTATCGCTGTGGACCAGGTGACCGCCGCAGACGGCCACTACCAGGTCCTCTTCCTGGGCACAGGTTTGTACTGAACGATACATCCTTATTGATCTGTTAGAGACAACTAGCACCCAGCCCCACCACACAACATACACACATCACAGGCTGGGAGCAGCACAGGGCCTGTACATCGCCTACATCAGCACCTAAGTAGCTGTTCAGGATGCCTGTTCAGGATGCCTGTTCAGGATGCCTGTTCAGGATACCCTCAGACTAACATTCTCATATTCCTCGTCTCGCCACTTGTGTTCAATAACCATCAGAGTTGCACTTTAAAGAGCTCTGACTAACGCGGTGGGTTATATGAGTGGCATGCTTCGTAAAGAGTGTGACATCGTCCATGATGGAGCATCCATGTTGGCTACGGATGCTAATAGATCTCCAGGCCCCAGCATGACAGCCTAAATGACCTGTTCACTCTGTCACCAGGGGGTGGCGCCACCACAATCCCCTCATTATACATAACCCACTTAATTCCATTTCATTCTATATTGCAGTAATCCATCTCTGCTCTCATGCCATAACGCAGGCATTTCATAAGCAAATTATTACAGAGGGGATATGAACTCAAGATAAGTAGTCGGTCTCGCTCTTCTGTGAATAGAACAATAACTGCACTATAACGAGCTGCAAGAGAGAGAAATAGACATTCAGGAGGGCGATGCAGCCCACTGGGTGGAGGAGGAAGAGGAAGAGGACAGGTCTGAGAGGGGAGTGTGGAGCTGGCTGTACGTCATGCATCCCAGGGAGCCTCTCTCCTTTCTCTCACCCACAGCTGTTTATGTTTATCAGCCTTCCAATCCGCCAAGATTCCTGAAGACATGCCAGTAATGTCAGACTGCAGGGCGGAGAGGTGGGGGCTTTGTTTCAGGGATGTGGAGTTTTTTTTCAGGGATTTTCAGGAGATCTTGCTGTAACTCTCCTCTCTCCTCCTTCTGCTCGCTAGCTAACTCCTGGACAAACATAGCTCTACCCCTTTCCGTGGCCTTTGTCCGTTCTCCTCTCTGTGGGTTCTAAAGCTCACAAACCCACAACTGGCTTGACTGTGGATACCGGTCACAGCTGTCTCCATTCTCTGACGTGTATATGGAACTGATAGATACACACACACACACACACACACACACACACGCACACACACACACATTTCAAAACAATAACATGTAGTATGGCAATTGTGACGTTTTTTTTGTCTGTAATGTATTTTTCGTTATGCGTTTGCTAATGGGGATCCGAATAAATCAGAACAAAATTTGTGTGTGTGTGTGTGTGTGTCCGTCCCCTCAGACAAAGGGACAGTGCAAAAGGTCATCGCTCTCCCCACAAACCGCTCCCTGGACCAGGATCTGATACTAGAAGAGCTGGAAGTGTTTAAGGTTTGAATTCTCTCTCTCTCTCAAACACAGACAGACATCAAATGCAGACAGAATAGGAGCTCTTGGCTTTTTCACAAAGGGTCACAGACTGTACTCCTAAGGGAGTGGCATTCAGGAGCGTGATGACCCGGGCACTAGACCACCACACAAGACTGATGGGAAGCATACTGACATTAGAGGGCGATGCCAGTCACCCATACCAACCCTCACAGGCTCTGTTTTATCTCAGCGTGATAAACAAAGCAAGTCATCTGTGTGATCAAGGCCCAACCAAGCTTTAATCTCTCTCTGCACCTGGACTACACCGGTCTCCCACTAGTGTAGTTTGACGTGTCATAGAGATCTCACATAGTATTCCTACTAGTTCCGCACGTTGGACGGTTACAAGGTACTCAATAGGATGTTAGATAACCTGAGTGTTGGTAAAAAGACCCCTACACAGGATATACATTTGGTCCATTACATTCTAAGATTCACGGTGTGCAACAAGGACTAGCTCAAACACACCTACAGTCTTATGTAATATGATAAGATAAGAAAGTTATTATGGTCCATTACTTTTATGACATAGGGTCACAACATTTGTTATATAATATTATTGACATTGTGGCATGTTTCTCTCTTCCCAGGACCAAGCTCCAGTGACAAACTTGAGAATATCTTCCAAAAAAGTAAGTATATGCAAGCAGTGCTTAATGTATCTCAATATTGTTTCAAAATGCTTCTGATTAGCTCATTGCTATCGCCTAGTGCAATAGTTTATTTTCTGCATTAAAATTGTGACTCAGCCGGAAAGCCAGATAATAAGCCATAATTGTCCGTGATCTTAACTTAGTTAAGTCACGCTTCCACTTATTAAAACAGTGTGGTTGACATTTGAACTGTTTTGCCTTGCAGCAACAGCTGTACGTAAGTTCAGAGCACGGCGTGTCCCAAGTGTCTCTGCACCGTTGCCATGCCTACGGCTCAGCCTGCGCCGACTGCTGCCTGGCCAGAGACCCTTACTGTGCCTGGGACGGCCTGAGCTGCTCCCGCTTTTACCCCACTGGCAAGAGGTACGGTACTACAGACCCTGGTTTGGGTCAACATCAACAGTACAATGCCAACTGTGAGAAAAGACCACTCTAAAGCAAACCGAGCGGCACAATTAACATTTTACAGTGTTATTCCACTCTATGGTGCAGTCTGCTTTTACCCGTAAAACATTGGTGCTGAGGACCCAGGTTGTTAAGGGTTACAGTATAGGGCAACACTTCACATAGCTAAGGGGTTATTCATGGGGAATTAGCTGGGAATAAAGACAAGTCAGGCTCATCTGGGCTCAATCACCTGCTTTCATTACCTCCCCGATATCTGTCTGTTCCAGAGGTTGTTCCCCGCTTCAGCATTATCGTGGTGATGTCATTCTGTTCCCCCTGTTCTGACACCTTTCCTGTCCTGGTCCTTGTCTGTGTTTGGTATACTCAGTGTATACACCATGTATTCTTGAATTGATCCAACCATAGCCGTAGCACAGTGAGTGATACCGTTCTACTTTGAACAGTCCCCCCTCTGGTTTCCCTCCTCACCGGCTGCTCAGCTGCCATTTCAGTCAACCACAGTTCAAGTGCAGCTTGGTCAGGGAACAGAGGCTCTGCCCTTTTACTCCTCAGAAAGCCTGCTGTTTAAGCTCTCTCTCCCTGTAACTGTTGGATGGGAGGCGACTGAACCATATAGTGGAATAACACTGTCAAATGTTCCTCACACCTCTGTCTGGCTCAGTGGTCCTTCCTCACTGTTGATATTTGGGGATTTTAGAGATTTTCATAATGGGCTGGATGGAGGGTTGGTATAACCATGTTTCTAATCTACTGGGCTTTGTGAAAGGTAGGTATTCTCCAACTAGTTTATGTAGGCAATGAAACTAGATATACAATATATTTGACAGGATTCAACGGTTAGGCCACTTCATAGTACATTTTATTTAAATATATATATAAGGGTACTGTATTGTGGCATTGGAAATATTTCTGGATGGTTATGGTTTCTATACAGAAGGAGCAGAAGACAGGACATCATCCATGGCAACCCACTGACTCAGTGCAGAGGATTCAACCTGAAAGGTATGACAACATCCAGCCAACGTGCGCCCAATGCCTGAGAAACCCACAGCTCTGTTGAATTGGCCAACAGAGGGCATTGGTGTGCTTATCCATTTATCTGATTTCCTTGACTCATTTGTTATGTGGCTAGTCTATCCCATCATTTTACTCTAAAAGGGTCTAACATAGATTCTGTTGGTTTATGGGTCATTTGAGTTCAGGCCCTTGTGGGTCAGCAGCAGGTGCATAGTGTTTTACTGTATTGTCCCCTTGAGTGTGTGTGTGTGTGTGTGTGTGTGTGTGTGAGTAAGAAAACAGACTATACAGAGATGATTCACTCAATCAGCTGTCGGCAAGCAGTCTAACAAGGGGAGGCGCTACGGTCCCCATAGTGCTACATTCCAGTATAAGTCTGTGTAAATGAACATATGTCATGGGACTAAACCATATGGTCACTGGTGCTAATTACCCTGTCATCCATCCAGCATGGGGATGAGCTAGTTGGCTGGGACACAAACATCAGATGACAATGCTGTCAGTTAAAGACCAGGTCAACCAAGCTTGTTCTACTATACAGATATGAAGTGCATCTCAGTGGGGATTCAATCTGACAAACAAGCGCACTTGGGGGATAATCTTAACTTGAGTCAAATTTCAATGGGAGACTAATTGAAAATTAGACTTAAGTGGAAGTTAGGATTCACCCCCTAGTGACTGTGAGGGTTTGGTTGTACTGCAGGTGTTACTAACCCTCCGGTCAACTTTTGACCCTGACTCTTGGGACCTACATCATCCTGTTGTGTGGTTTATGTCTGTCAATGAGTTGATGTGTGTGAAACACCCTTGTTTCAGCGTACAGGAACGCGGTGGAGATGACCCAGTATGGAGTGAAGAACAACACCACCTTCCTAGAGTGTCTTCCTAAGTCCCCTCAGGCCTCCATTCGCTGGCTCATCCACAGAGACAATGACAGGAGGAAAGAGGTCAGACAACAACTTCCCGAGTCAAAGTTAATTGAGAAGCTGGGTTGAACCATAGAAATCGAATGATTCATTCTGTGTGTTCAATGTCAGAGCTGGCTCAATTGGCTCAATTCCGACTCCAGTTTCTTGCAAATCAATGACGTTTTAGGCAAAAATGGAATCCCATGATGTAAAGGAGGATTGAGTAGGTATCCTTCGATTGTGACGACGTGTTTGAAGTAATATCAGACCACTATCATGTCATGCCTCGGGGATGACGTTGTAAAGTATTTATTGGCTGTGTAACAAGATAATGAGTAGTGATATACTGTAGATCAGATGTGATATGGGACCTAACTAATGAGTCTATTCTCAACGGGGGAAACATTTCACATTACTGACACCCTCTAAGACTTCCTGCTGCCCATCAGGCCATGAGAAATGATACGGGGCTGTGCAAAGAGAACCTGTTCTTTTGATAAAGATTCAAATTTTTTACAGATTTCACTGTTTGTAGCTCATGAATAATACTTATATCAGAGATTATATGAGAATGAGTATTCCAGATGAACTGTTTAAAGACTTCCTCCTGCAATTTTTGACCTTTTACTATTGAAAAGCGATATCCCCAGTATTCATACAGTAAAGGACACTAGAGGGTAAAAAATGTTTTTAAAAAAATTAGCAAAATTGTGTTTTTTAGACATAACTGCAAACTTCAAGGAGTAGGGCATTCATGGCGTTGGGCTGATGGGAAGTCGTGATATCATGGGCCTCCCCCTTGCTTGTGGGACAATAGAGAACAAAGGAGTAAAGCCCCCCCTTGTGCTATGTCATGACATATCTGGACCACCTATTGAGATGTGCCTTACGTTAAGTAAATCCAGTGTTAAATGAGCTGAAAAGGAGACTGGAGTGCCACTTTAAGTTGATTTGTCTTTGCTCGATTTACTTGACTATAGATCATGCTGTGGGATAATGTGTTATGCTATAGGACAATTAAGACCATTCTGCTGACACCTCTCTTTCCCCCCTCCAGGTGAAGCTGGGTGACCGTGTGGTCGCCACTGACCACGGCCTGCTCATCCGCTCCGTCCAGCTGTCCGACCAGGGCCTGTACTATTGCCTGGCCACGGAGAACACCTTCAAGCGCACCGTGGCCAAGCTCCGCCTGCGTGTCCTGAGTGAGGCCATGGTGTCAGTGCTGATGGACAAGCAGCAGTCTCCCTGGGCCTGGGCCAGCACCCTGCACCCCAAGGCCCTGCTCTCAGCCTTCAGCCCTGCAGAGAGCCTGGCCATACATCAGTACTGTAAGGAGAAAAAGCAGCTCCAGAGCCTGCAAGGGGCCAGGCAGCAAAAGGGGCCGAGGGGAGGGCCTCCCCTACGGGGTGACATGGCCAAGCTCAAGCCCCTGCTAGACCTCCGGAAGAGCCGCAACCGCAGGAACCACCTGGAACTGCCTGATGTCTGACTGGTGGAGACAAGGGCTGTGTAGAGGGGGTATACATGAACACACACACACACACAACCCCCGAGCTCCCGCCCTGCCCAGAGGCAATGGACCTGAACTGAACACTTCCCTAGCTCCAGCTACTGTAGGTTTACAAGGAGAGAGTGGGACTCACCCTGCCTGGGGCTGTCTGTAGTCTTATATGCATGAGGTACACTGACCAGATGACTGTGATATACATGCACACCTCACATCCTGTCACACTTGCCATTTAGACAGAGGTGTAAGCCCTGACCCTGGATCAGGACACATGGCGATGTGTGGATTTAGGCATCGGGTTCAGGTGTCGTAGGCTACATACACAGAATGACTTACTGCATTCAATGCTGCTCCCATAGTTCTATGATAATACTTGCCACACATATATACTGTAGTCACGCTATACAGTAGGCAATGGTCTGATAGCAGTATTGTAGTATATTCTGTATAGACATTTACAGCATGGGGAAATAATTCAGGCAGCATATAATGGCTTAGTATGGATGGATGTCTGGTCCAAGGAGAACAAACCTGGACTTACAGATGGTAAAGATTGTGATTGAGTAGGGAGATCATTGGCATATTAATTTGTATATCCAAGAGGGGTGTTTCATAGGGAGCACCCTAGTTGTTTACACTCTGCTCTGCAACTGTACATTGACTCATATTCATATCATATCACTGTTTACAACTACCACCTATTACAGTTTTACATTTGACAATATCAAAAACAAATCTCTCATTGTATGACCTGTTTCTATGTTCACATTGTAGCTCTGTCTCTATGGAGGAACTCTATCCCTCCTAACACCAGATAAAATGGCAGCACTGTCTATACAAAGGGCATATTGTCCACACTAAGTGGTCCCAATAAAAATATTCCAGCCTTGGAAATTGAAACAGTGGCTAGGCCAAAGTACACCTCCAGCTCAGCTGCCACCCATATGGACAGTACCGTTACACTAGAGCACGTAGCGCTGTGTGAGCAAAGAACCTTTTGTTGTGGAGGGATTCTGCTCAATTTATTACAGGAACACTGGTAAGACCACCCGACATGTTCACAATCCTTACTCAGTCATATTCTAAACATCACGTTGAATAGGACAAAGGTCATAGAATGCGGTGACCTAACATTTTACGTCGTCTTTCCTGTATTTATTCACGTTACTTGGAACATTTATGTTCTTAAATGGTACGGGACATTGTGCCATACTGCACAAGTATCTCTTCGATAGTGTACGATGCTGTGTCGTCAGCACATAAGCATGTTCATGTGTATAATCTCCATCTTAACTCTGTGGCTATTTGCAATACATCGCTGGATTCGCTGGATTGGTTTTATACTGATGGAGTATAGCAGGGATGCACATCCTAGCTTTTGTATTCAGGTACATGTACACTCCTGATTTTGGGGTTTGCATTTTCTTGATCCATGATTTGATGAAGATATATTTCATCCCCTTACGGAGTTTTAATTTCACGCACAGCAAGGCAGACGTGCACGATCAAAAATAATCGTGATGACCATTTAACTTGAATATCATTCTAATCATTTCGTTCACAGTTTGTGAGATGGTCAGATTGGCGCTCTCTGTTTTCTATAGTGTGAATAGCTCTTTCCTGTTTGTCTCAGAAGTATAGTCTGTGTAGATGTATTCAGGGTCTGTATGTGTACAGAGTGTTTTTCATTCTTTATTTTCATCATTGTAACTTATGTCATTGTGTCCAGTTTTTGTGGATCTGCGCTTTGGAATGTGACCCTAGTGTATATAATTTAACATATTTAATTAAATATTCTTGACCGTATCTGCAAATCGTAGAGCTATATTTTCTTTTTGACAAAATATTTTTTTGAAGGTCTGGCTTTTCCTTAACATAAATCTCTAGACTGACGAGTTGAGGTCGAGTCAAACGTTTAACAAAAGTGTCGTCATAGTGATGTTCAATGTCATTTCCATGTCATCATAAAACTGGTGTATTTCTATTTATTAATGTAATGACAGCCTGAATAAATGCATTTAGAAACTACTTTGAATGTCCTACATTTAGGTTGTAAGTAGTCAGAGATGAATCGGACAGGAGAGGAACAACAGGATCATTCCAAGGAGCAGGAAGTCCCCATATTTCACTTAACTCTTCAGATGTGATACACTTTCACTGTTCAGTCACGCTTAGGAATTACATCGATTTATTGAATGTATGGAATTCATGAGGTTGGTGGCAACTTAATTGGGGGGGGGGGGGGGCTTATGGTAATGTCTAGAGTGGAATTGGTGGAGTGATATCAAATACATCTTAAACATGGTTTCCATGTGTTTGATGCCATTCCATTGACTCCATTCCAGCCATTTATTATGAGCCGTCCTCCCCTCAGCAGCTTCCACTGATGAAATTGTATGATGAATGAAAACAATCACATTACTGTTCTGTTGGCTAGATATTTGCCGTGTTCATGGGCTAGTCGGAACTCTGAAATGTCCATCTTGCTAACTGGTTGAACGCGGTACGTGTATAATAACTACAACCATTTAGCAAGTCGAAAATGTAAGTTTCCTAGTTCCGACTAGCACGTGAATGCAGCATTAATATTGAGAAAAAGGTCAGGGGTCCCTTCTGAGGAATTATGGGTAGGAAGAAACTGCCCATGCAAACGGGGTGGATATGGGAAACGGGAAAGAATTCTGGGAAACAGCGTAATGACTCCAAGTGAAGCTGAATAGATTTACAATGTGATTTATTAGCTACCCACAAGTTTAAATACTTGATCAATTATACTTAGGCATGGCCTACTTTCCTTCAGAATATTTACATGAAGATATCAGTAGCTGCTGTTAGAACTAGCATTTTAATATTGGTTAGTTTCTTGTTCAATCTCAATGAAACCCTTTCCTTTGTTACTGTACTCTCTAGAGTAGACAGCGGTATCAAAGCGCCCCGGGAACCGGCAAATGGTCACCTCAAACCCCTTAAAACTAAGGGAGGGTTCCTTGCGGGGAAAAACAGTGCTTTCTTACCAAACAAACCCAAGTGCCATGCAGAAACCACAGAATAATCATCCGTATGGGGGTGTTTTCACTCTCATTTTGATTTACGGGCCACATGAGGTGAAAGGGAAACTGAATAATTTGTCTTCAAATGTACAATAGAGCGGTTTGTTCCAGTAATGAGAGAACCTAAGCTGGTTAGGTGGGCCAGTTTAAGTAGGGTTATGGCACGGCATGAGTCTAGCTTAAGACCCCTTGAGAAGCAGGGTATCATAAAACAACTTCACTTCCTCCCCGTTCCTGCCTCCATTGATATTCATGGCTCAACTTCAGTGGGAGCCGAGATTAAGTTGAATACATTTGAATCAGCTTGATTTATTTTCATTGGAGTCATGAATGTTCACTACATTAATGTCATAGCAATTTCAACCTACTGTATATTCTAGCTTTCAAAATCTCTGACCAAAATCTAGCCGGGAGGTGTGTGAAAATCAAATTACAATAACATAAAGGAACAGTTTTATAAGAATTTGTACAAAGAAAAAGTACATTCTAACTCCCACAATGTCTACAATATATCCTCGCTTTGTATCAGAGCAAGAATTTTGACATTGTAAATAACACAAATGATGAACGTGCGTGATATTAAGTGACAAGTTACAGCACACTGATGTCCTTGTACCCCCGCTGTTCCTCTGTTGTCCAGCAGCATTGTCCCTCTCACACAAGCTTGTTGTTGTTTCTGCTTACCAAACAATGTGCCACTGTGCAGAGTACCAAGGCTGCTGACCCTAAGCCTATCAGCGTGAACTGCACCGTCTCCAGCATGTCAACACGAGATAACAGCTCCTTCTTAAATCTGTCCGCTGTCTCGTCATCCAGGGATGCCGTCTGTGGAAACAGACAGTCGTTGAGGTGTAGCACGTACAGAAACGAGAGGTTATATACGCAGGAAATACTTTGGAAATATGCCATAACGAACGCAAGTTAAAAAGTTTTAGAAGTAAGGCCTGGAAGCAGTAAGTACAGCTCAAATGACTTACCTCGTTTAGCCAAACTATAGGGAGCACGGTGTAATCCTTCACTTTCTTTAACACCCTGGAGTATATGTAATGAGAGTGAGATATCCTTGGATGAGTGTCTGTACATACAATAGTAAAGTACGGGAAAATAATAGACCGAGATATTAAACCTACGTGATGATCTTGGAGGGGCCGTACACCATGTTCACCTGCAGTCTCTTAGCGAATCTCAGGCTGAACCCCGTGGTCTGACAGAAACAAACAAACACCGAACACATTTATTCCCACAGCAGTTAGGCCTACTGTACTGTACACGCCAGCAACAGACAATCAGGATATGTCAAAATCGAAATAGATGCGAGAGCAAAAGGATGTCGCTTATTGAGAGAACAGCACAAGAATACCATGCGTGCTAAGACTTTTTTGGGAGCGTATTCACAGTTGACTGCATAGTTGGGAAGGTCCTTTGACATCTCCTAGAGGTCAGAGGTGAATGGACGCAGGGCTCTCACCGGTTCCACATCCAGGAACGTGACGTGATGCTCCTCACTAGGACCAAGGCCCTCCACATCTTCAACCAGGTATGGACTACCATGCAGGAAGTGAGGCAGGGAGATGTAGACTGGTTGTCCTGGTTGAGAATATCAAAGATGGACACGTTGATCACCTGGTACTGTACACAGGACATGCATACAGTACGTGTCGAACCCACAGTTTTCCCTGACCAGGAAAAACTCTGGGACCTGCTTGTAATGGAACTGCAGTAAATGCTAGTTGCTATTAACCCTTTATTGCTCCTGTAAGTCTCTCTGGATAAGAGCGTCTGCTAACATGACAAAAATATTAATTTATTAGACTTCTGTGCTAATAGATCATATTATGATTTTTATCTGCTGATGTCCAGCAGTGCAGGAACCAGTTAGTGACTGTTGCCTGTGTCCCTCACCACGAGAGGAGCTGATGTCCAGGACTCCGGCCGATGTGCAGTTCTTAGAGACCACGGAGTCCGTGCAGAAGCACTGGTTGTCTGGGTTGACTGCAGGGGAGGCTAGGGTGAGCGGGGGCAGTTTGAACCGGTAGACCTCGATCCCCTTCAGGTTCAGGCTCCTCTCATACTCAGCTGACACAGACCTGAAGACATTGAAGAACAGTGCTTTTATGAGACAAGGCTCTTTGTTTTTTCCGGGGCCTGACCTCTTGTGGTCATGATTAAAAGGGCATCTTCAAAAGTGATGATGGGAATAGAAGATCAGGGTCCCTACTGAGTGAAGAGTCCCTTCCAGACTTCAAGGAGGGTGATAAACAAGTAGTACATTTCTATTGACTGTATGACGGCAGTGGACAGGATTAAAGCTGATAGAAGTTGCTTTACAGACTAGGGCCTCTGCAAAACATAATCAGTTATCATCTCCACTTGTATTTGTATATACCGTAACACCAGTCTACATGAGATCTGAACATTGATGAGTTGTCATCTCCACTTGTCATCGTATACCATAACACCAGTCTACATGAGATCTGAACATTACTATCCACCCCAATAGGTAAATGATCACTCCACCTGCTGATGTCAGGGGAGAAGAAGTACAGAGGCTTCTTCTTGTCCAGGAAGGGATAGAATGACGAGCCATCTGATGAAAATAGTCAGAACAATGGTAAAGAACATAGAATTGAATATATTAACCATGGGAGTATAAGATGATTTAGTAATGATTCTCCAGTGTTCTTAATTGATTTCTTATGCATTTTAAATGTTTTGGTTGTGTGAGTAAAATGTAATTCAACAAGACAGTGATTCAATGCAAGTTGTCTGCTGCCTGGGTATTTGGGTGACTGTACCTGTGCCGTTGATCATGTCGCAGTATGTGTTGTTCCAGAAAGACACCTTCCTATTAGAGAGAAATCAGTAAAGCCATCAGTTATTGGGTAATACGACCCAGACAAAAACTACCTACATTCAGGGGTGGATTGGGACAATAAATTGGCCCTGGCATTTCAAACATACCAGCATATTGTTTTCTTTGAGGCCCCCACACCGGCCTATTTTTTTTCTTTGAGGCCCCCATTATTAGCCAGATCATTATTTGGGGCACAAACAAAAACTAGTTAGACAGGCCTACTGGGCTACAAATGGACCAGCCGATCTGTCTTTTGCCCAAAATACCAGATAGCCAGTCTGCGCCTGCCTACACTCACCAAAGACCTGTGGTTTTACATGGTTTGCCAGGAGAATTCTACAGATGATGCTGTAAATCCATGACGCCATTAGACTGAACTGACAATATGGACCGTACGGTAACGGTAACAGACTCAGATGTTTCACTTTAAGATGTACGCCAAACAAAAAGCATTGATTTCAAAGTTTAACAACAAACCATGCAACTCTATGCACAAGGACTACTTTGAACAATTTACACAGAAAATGTCACAAAAACACATTTACTAGAACTGTGCAGATGCACATTTTTCTAACAGAATTACAGTTTATTTATTTTTTATTTTGTTTATTGATATTACAGTAGGTGAAGTGGATTTACATCCGGTAACAGAATAACGGTAAGAGAATTACATCATGGGTCCCTGTTATGATATGGGGGGAAGCTTAGTGTGCACTCATTGCACCATTTAGATTCAACCCTCACAACAACTCTCCATCAACTTCAGTGTGTAGAGGCTCAAGATAGACTCACTTTTCCCCCTGCCAGCTGTCAATGATAGACACTTTAGAGATGTCATCCTTGCCTGTGAAGACATTGTATGGCCCATCATAGGTGCCGTTGTACTGAGGAAACAGCACATCACACCATAGTACATTACATTTCATTAAGTTATTCTTACATTTTCAGTGAACATAAATAATGTAGATTGGTATTTTTTGGAATAACGTACATATAAAACGAAATAAAATATTTGTATTATTCTATATAGGGAAGGTGTATGAAAATAAAGGATTTGTATTATTCTATATAGGGAAGGTGTGTGAAAATAAAGGATTTGTATTATTCTATATAGGGAAGGTGTGTGAAAATAAAGGATTTGTATTATTCTATATAGGGAAGGTGTATGAAAATAAAGGATTTGTATTATTCTATATAGGGAAGGTGTATGAAAATAAAGGATTTGTATTATTCTATATAGGGAAGGTGTATGAAAATAAAGGATTTGTATTATTCTATATAGGGAAGGTGTGTGAAAATAAAGGATTTGTATTATTCTATATAGGGAAGGTGTATGAAAATAAAGGATTTGTATTATTCTATATAGGGAAGGTGTATGAAAATAAAGGATTTGTATTATTCTATATAGGGAAGGTGTATGAAAATAAAGGATTTGTATTATTCTATATAGGGAAGGTGTATGAAAATAAAGGATTTGTATTATTCTATATAGGGAAGGTGTGTGAAAATAAAGGATCTGTATTATTCTATATAGGGAAGGTGTATGAAACTGATATGCTGGTGAGCTTACAGGAAAAAATAGGCCCAGTGTCCCTTTCAGAATGGGGTCTTTGTAACCCCAGAGTATTTCCCTCACTGTCCGTCGCTGGAAGAGGGAGACATTGTTTAACTTTATTGCAGCTTCCAGTACCCATGGGGGTAACAACTTGTACCCACCCTGAAAGGAAGGAGAAGAAAAATGAAGTCGCATTTCCATGATTCAAAACGAGTACATTACACAATGTCAGCACACCTGCATATTACTGCTTCCCCGGCTCATACAGATAGAGGATTGCAACAGAAAGGTTTTATGACTGATGTGGTGACGTGCGAGAGAGGGCTGTGTCCTACAAATGGTTGTATTATTGACTCTAACCTTATAGATCCTTGAACATATAGAATACAAAAGATCTGTTATCTACAGTGCCTTCGGGAAGTAGTCAGACCACTTGACATTTTGATTGGTTACAGCCTTGTTCTAAAATGTATGAAATAAAACAAATACTCAGCAATCAACACACAATACCCCATAATGACAAAGCATAAACAGGTTTTAATTTGCAAATATATAACATATAAAGACAGAAATACCTTATTTACCTAAGTCTTCAGACCCTTTGCTATGAGACTCGAAATGAAGCTCAGGTGCATCCTGTTTCATCCTTTTTCTTTTCTCTTTTCTCTTTTTCTTTACTTAAAAAAATAATAATTAAATGCCCCCTTTTCTCCCCAATTTCGTGGTATCCAATCTTGCATTGTGCCCGGCCCGCCACAGGAGTCGCCAGTGCGTGATCGGACAAGAACATCCCTGCCGGCCAAACTCTCCCCTAACCCGGACGACGCTGGGACAATTGTGCGCCGCGCCATGGGTCTCCCTGTCGGCTGCGACAGAGCCTGGACTCGAACCAGGATCTCTGGTGGCACAGTCTTAGACCACTGCGCCACTTGGGAGGCCAAGATGTTTCTACAACTTGATTGGAATCCACCTGTGGTACATTTATGATTGAGAAAGGCACACAGTTGACAGTGCATGTCAGAGCAAAAACCAAAAACCAAGCCATGAGGTTGAAGGATTTGTGATGGTCATTCTGAAAGAGCTCTAGAGTTCCTCTGTGGAGATGGGAGAACTTTCTAGAAGAACAAGCATCTCCGCCACACTCCCCCTATCAAGCCTTTATGGTAGAGTGGCCAGACGGAAGCCACTCCTCAGTAAAAGGCACATGACAGCCTGCTTGGAGTTTCCCAAAAGGCAGCTAAAGTGTCTCAGACCATGAGAAACAAGATTCTCTGGTCTGATGGAACTAAGATTGAACTGTTTGGCCTGAATGCCAAGCATCAGGTCTGGAGGAAACCTGGCAAGACAACACAGGAGTGGCTTCAGGACAAGTCTCTGAATGTCCTTGAGTGGCACAGCCAGAGCCCGGATTTGAACCTGATCTAACATCTCTGGAGAGAGCTGAAAATAGCTGTGCAGCGACGCTCCCCACCTGACAGAGAATGAGAGAAACTCCCCAAATACAGGTGTGCCAAGCTTGTAGCATCAACAAAGTACTGAGTAAAGGGTTTAAATACTTATGTAAATGTGATCTTTCAATTTCTAAAAGCCTGGTTTGCTTTGTCATTATGGGGTATTGTGTGTAGATTGATGAGGGGGAAAAATCCAAATCCATATTAGAATAAGGCTGTAATATAACAAAATGTGGAAAAAGTCAAGGGATCTGAACACTTTCCTAAGGCACTGTACATGTGCACTTGAACCAAACATTCACAATAACACTGGAGTGTTGTGAGACCACCACAGCCAGACTCACAACTAAATAAGTTGTGGTTTGTAAAGACAGTGAAAGCTAGGGCCCCATAACTTATGTTGTGCTCATATAATCCAGACACTTGGTTCCCTTCAACCCCAGCTCTCCTTATTGTCCTTTTTCTCTACTCCAGACAAAGGAACCTCGACAGAGGTGAAATACACAACATCCACTCAGACAGGTAGAGAGAGCCATCACAAGATAATGAGGTGTCACCCACTTACAGCCACAGCCAGGTTGAGGGAGGTGACACTGTCTTCCTCAGACCCCACAGACAGGGAGGGCTCAAATATGGCCCCCGCAGGGAGCAGGAAGGAGATGGTGTGGTTCTCTGGGTTGGCCGTGATGTTCTCTTTGGGCAGGTACCGCGTCCTGATGGGTAGAGAGACACACACGGACGAGTGTCACCCACCCTATCGTCTCCTGCTTTCCCACCCAGTGATTTTTAATCTCTCGTACATTATATCATATTAGATTGGATTCTAGATTAGATGTATTAAAATATAGGTGTTTTCTCTTCATCTATATTAGTAGTAGATATTAAAGATTTATAATTCAATTTATAATTCAAAGCAATTTATAATTCAAAGTCATCCAATTATATTTAGAATACAAAGTGGAGATGAACAACACCATAGGTTTTCTTCCTCTATACAGCATTGAAATCACCTAACAGAGATGATGCACATTGTATATACATCATTTTGTTGATATTTTAGAGGCATCTGAGTAAGTAGGGACCTACTTGTATGTGTAGGGCCCTTTCTCCACCAATGTGGGCTTTGACCCATTCTCCACCACGTCCTGTGGGTTCTGCACGTCAAAGAGCCAGAACTGTCTGTAGACAGGTGTGTCTGCAGACACCCAGTTGTCCCAGGCTGTGGTCCCAGGCTCGATAACCGATTCCTGCATTCACCAGACAGACAGAAACACTTTCTATACAGTGTCCTGATTTTAAGTAAAGCAGCAATCTTTTCACTCATTTATTTAAGCTACAGTGCCTTGCGAAAGTATTCGGCCCCCTTGAACTTTGCGACCTTTTGCCACATTTCAGGCTTCAAACATAAAGATGTAAAACTGTATTTTCTTGTGAAGAATCCACAACAGGTGGTACACAATGATGAAGTGGAACGACATTTATTGGATATTTCAAACTTTTTTAACAAATCAAAAACTGAAATATTGGGCGTGCAAAATTATTCAGCCCCTTTACTTTCAGTGCAGCAAACTCTCTCCAGAAGTTCAGTGAGGATCTCTGAATGATCCAATGTTGACCTAAATGACTAATGATGATAAATACAATCCACCTGTGTGTAATCAAGTCTCCGTATAAATGCACCTGCACTGTGATAGTCTCAGAGGTCCGTTAAAAGCGCAGAGAGCATCATGAAGAACAAGGAACACACCAGGCAGGTCCGAGATACTGTTGTGAAGAAGTTTAAAGCAGGATTTGGATACAAAAAGATTTCCCAAGCTTTAAACATCCCAAGGAGCACTGTGCAAGCGACAATATTGAAATGGAAGGAGTATCAGACCACTGCAAATCTACCAAGACCTGGCCGTCCCTCTAAACTTTCAGCTCATACAAGGAGAAGACTGATCAGAAATGCAGCCAAGAGGCCCATGATCACTCTGGATGAACTGCAGAGATCTACAGCTGAGGTGGGAGACTCTGTCCATAGGACAACAATCAGTCGTATATTGCACAAATCTGGCCTTTATGGAAGAGTGGCAAGAAGAAAGCCATTTCTTAAAGATATCCATAAAAAGTGTAATTTAAAGTTTGCCACAATCCACCTGGGAGACACACCAAACATTTGGAAGAAGGTGCTCTGGTCAGATGAAACCAAAATTGAACTTTTTGGCAACAATGCAAAACGTTATGTTTGGCGTAAAAGCAACACACCATCCCCACTGTCAAACATGGTGGTGGCAGCATCATGGTTTGGGCCTGCTTTTCTTCAGCAGGGACAGGGAAGATGGTTAAAATTGATGGGAAGATGGATGGAGCCAAATACAGGACCATTCTGGAAGAAAACCTGATGGAGTCTGCAAAAGACCTGAGACTGGGACGGAGATTTGTCTTCCAACAAGACAATGATCCAAAACATAAAGCAAAATCTACAATGGAATGGTTCAAAAATAAACATATCCAGGTGTTAGAATGGCCAAGTCAAAGTCCAGACCTGAATCCAATCGAGAATCTGTGGAAAGAACTGAAAACTGCTGTTCACAAATGCTCTCCATCCAACCTCACTGAGCTCGAGCTGTTTTGCAAGGAGGAATGGGAAAAAAAATTCAGTCTCTCGATGTGCAAAACTGATAGAGACATACCCCAAGCGACTTACAGCTGTAATCGCAGCAAAAGCTGGCGCTACAAACAAGCTATAACTTAAGGGGGCTGAATAATTTTGCACGCCCAATTTTTCAGTTTTTAATTTGTTAAAAAAGTTTGAAATATCCAATAAATGTCATTCCACTTCATGATTGTGTCCCACTTGTTGTTGATTCTTCACAAAAAAATACAGTTTTATATCTTTATGTTTGAAGCCTGAAATGTGGCAAAAGGTCGCAAAGTTCAAGGGGGCCGAATACTTTCACAAGGCACTGTATGTCAACTTTTTTTAGATACATTTGGAAAATATGACCTGGGACCTGCAAGAGATTGAACAAATGAAGATGTTTCTTTCACTTACTGTTTAGAATCTACTGTCATGTCCCTTTCTCGCTAGCAGCAAACCACTTTTTCCTAAACGGACCTTTTGGAAATCCACAATGGTTACAGCTCTAGCCAGCTGACACTCACCTTTGTAACAGTCTCACGGATGATATTGTTCCCCACGGGGATAAGGATTATACCTAATATGGCCACCGCAATTCCAGCCCCAATTCCAGCCTTTAGCCCACACAGCTTGTTACAGCAACCCATGGTGGTGTGTGTTTCTATCTGTGGTGTATGTAGGTCCCAGCAGCAGCCGTGCCAGTGGAGAGACCGAGAGACTGAGACTGAAGGACAAGTACAGACAGATGTAGCTGGTCCTAAACCAGGTCACCTACTGATAAGAGGTATATAGTAATGTGACAGCTGGGGGTTGAAGGTTGGGTGATGATGACTCCTGACCTACAGATATCACTACACTACACTAGCTGATTGGAGCTCTGCTTAACTGAGGAGGAGTCAAGAAGGAAGGATATGCTCTGAGAGGAACTGTGATTTCTGTACCTATAAATACAGAGCAGGTATATCATGTTGTGTTAATTTGATATTCTATTCTAATATTATTTCCTGATGGTATGTGGGTTGCTTTATACCCTTTCCCTGCTTAGAGGAAGAGATGAGATGGTCACTGTTGGAGGTGGGTCGGAGGAGACGAATTGGGTACTTTTCAGAGAATATATCCACAACTCTATGTTTTCAATGGAATTTGCAGAGCTTTACTAATCCCATGCTGATGTCGAAGAAGTAGATGCGTAATCTTGATTGTATGATTATGGCAAACCATGGTTATGGCAGCCATAGATTTGAGTGATATTGGAGTTATCTTCTACCTCGGTAAGGTCAAATGTCAGGTCATTCAGTATGTGGGAGATTCTGTGTCACAAATATGCCCCCTGGTGTTACAAATACAGACCTACATCTTCTGTTGAAAAGGTGTATTTATATTGCAATACCGTACTGACATGCATTATTCAGGTGTTGTTCTCTTAGAGTTAATAGGTTCCTCCTCTTCCCTCCAGGTGACCCTCTGTCCCACATCCGTATCTCTACTTTACTAAACACCTTGACCCAGAGGAAGCTGGTGGGAGGACATATGAACTCAGCCAAAAAAGAAACGTCCTCTCACTGTCAACTGCATTTATTTTCAGCAAACTGAGCCAGTGTAAATATTTGTATGAACATAACAAGATTCAACAACTGAGACATAAACTGAACAAGTTCCACAGAAGTGGCAGAAATTGAATAATGTGTCCCTGAACAAAGGGGAGGGGGAGCGGTCAAAATCAAAAGTAGCATTAAGTACTGCAGTGCATCTCCTCCTTATGGACTGCACCAGATTTGCCAGTCCTTGCTGTGAGATGTTGACTCACTCTTCCACCAAGGCACCTGCAAGTTCCCGGACATTTCTTGGGGGAATGGCCCTAGCCCTCACCCTCCGATCCAACAGGTCCGAGACGTGCTCAATGGGATTGAGATCCGGGCTCTTCACTGGCCATTGCAGAACACTGACATTCCTGTCTTGCAGGAAATCATGCACAGAATGAGCAGTATGGCTGGTGGCATTTTCATGATGGAGGGTCATGTCAGGATGAGCCTGCAGGAAGGGTACCACATGAGGGAGAAGGATGTCTTCCCTGTAATGCACAGCGTTGAGATTGCCTGCAATGACAACAAGCTCAGTCCAATGATGCTGTGACACACCTCCCCAGACCACGACGGACCCTCCACCTCCAAATCGATCCCGCTCCAGAGTACAGGCCTCGGTGTAATGCTCATTCCTTCGACGATAAACGCAAATCCGACCATAACCCCTGGTGAGACAAAACCGCGACTCGTCAGTGAAGAGCACTTTTTGCCAGTCCTGTCTGGTCCAGCGACGGTGGGTTTGTGACAATAGGCAACGTTGTTGCCAGTGATGTCTGGTGAGGACCTGCCTTACAACAGTTATGGACATTGCAATGTATTGCCCTGGCCACATCTGCAGTCCTCATGCCTCCTTGCAGCATGCCTAAGGCATGTTCGCAAAGATGAGCAGGGATCCTGGGCATCTTTCTTTCTGTGTTTTTCAGAGTCTGTAGAAAGGCCTCTTTAGTGTCCTAAGTTTTCATAACTGTGACCTTAATTGCCTACCGTCTGTAAGCTGTTAGTGTCTTAACGACCGTTCCACAGGTGCATGCTCATTAATTTGGGAAACAGTGTTTAAACCCTTTACAATGAAGATCTGTGAAGTTATTTGGAATTTTACAAACTATCTTTGAGCGATAATGAAAAAGGGACGTTTCATTTTTTGGATGGGCTCATTGTAATGGCTGGATTGGAATTAATGGAACGGATTCAAACATGTGGTTTCCATATGTTTGATACAGTTCAATATAATCCATTCTAGCCATTACAATGAGTACATCCTCCTATGGCACCTCCCACCAGCCTCCTCTGCCCTCCTGACCTGCCACACCCTGTTCTCCCCTTTACGGACACCAGGTAGCCTAGTGGTTAAGAGCGTTGGGCCAGTAACCAAAAAGTTTCTGGTTTGAATCCCCAAGCTGGCTGACTAAATAAAACATATGTTGATTTGCCCTTGAGGAAGGCACTCAACCCTAATTGTTCCTGTAAATTGCTTTTTTATTATTTTTTACACATTTTTATTTAAATGTATTTAATCCACAGGAGGATATCAAACTCCATCTGAAGATTCACTACAACAGGTGCACAAACCTGGGCCAAACATGACTAAAGCTTACGTGTGATTCCTTGTTCAATATACCAAAGCAGCAAATGCATTCTACATAATAAACTACGATCTGAAAGAGGCTGATTAAGCAAAAATACTGTCTGTAAAATATTGGTTGAAATGACTGTCTTTCACACATTGAGATACTTCAGAATGACACCATCACCACAGCAGCCAACCACAGCTATGTGGTATTATGTGTTATTACACTACAGTCCACGGGTAAGGATCCTTCATCTACAGCACGTGGCTTCCTCCCCTCCAATTCTCATTCTCATCTCCATTCCAGATCCACAGTAAAGGTTCTACACCTATTTCAATGTTTGGTCCTTGCTTCGCAAACAGGCACATAAGCATGCCTCTCTTCATGTGAAACAATTTGGAATAGTTACAATATATTAGAGATGACATTAGAAGATGTATGCAATTAAATCTAGTGAATGCAGTTATATTTAATGACATTGCAAGACTGGGGTCATGACTAACATTACCATTTCGGATTACTGCCATGATTATTAACAGGCGCAAGGTTCTCAGATCTGTCTTGTTTGCTTTTCATTTCACATAGGTTGGAAGAGCTGTCAAAAGGTTTATTTTTCAGTGCTGTGAGCTGTACCTCTGTGGCGCATAGTGTCTGTCAATGAGCTGATTGTTTAGGAATTGAATGAGTGTGCATTAACCCATTGAGACATGACATCATATCTAACCATGCAAATGATCAGAGGCTTGAAGATAATAGTTGCAGGATTTGAACCCATGCCTCACATGACGGAGATGTCTGTGTTAACCCGTCCTGTTCTTTCTTCACCTTTGCTAATAGCCACACCTTTCCTCCCCACTATCCACAGGGGAGCCAGTGCCCCCATCTACCCCTCCCCTATGGGGTATCCCTACCAGTGCACCATCCTGGGCAACCCCAGCCCACTTACCAGATACTGGATCCAGCAACACCACCTCCTACTTCACCATGAAGGAGAGACAGACTGAGTGGGACTCAAACCCACATTGCAAGAAATGTGACCTTGAAGTGCTGGGTGTGTAAAACCCAGCATATACCTCATGAGCCACTCCTGAGATCTGACAAGTGCTCATCTGAGATATTTAACCAGACAAGTCTAGAACACTTAAATACAAACATCTTGGACAAAGCTAGCATTCAAACCCATGTTGGAGTTGGCTTGCCACTCCAGCACTAACCTGTTGAGCTATCAAGGAACTCAGGGGTTGAGAGCTTCAAATGAGTATTCATAACTATGTTCTCTTCACTTGTATTCTCCACCAGATGGCCACCAGCATGATCCTGTGCAGTTTAAATGAGAGGCCACTCAAGGCTCCAGTGTATTAGTAAGTGAAAAAGATCCCGTTCATGGCCAAGTCAATTTTTTAAAATTGATATCACTGTAACATCTGCTTCCAGCTCACACTCTCAAACACCTAGATCCCCTGAACGTAGCTCACTTTCCAGCTCACACTCTCAAACACCTAGATCCCCTGAACGTAGCTCACTTTCCAGCTCACACTCTCAAACACCTAGATCCCCTGAACGCAGCTCACTCTCCAGATTCCAATCATCTGAATTATAATCACCTGTTCACTCACCTGTATGTCATTTACACACACTATTTAGTTCAGTTCTTTGCACCCCGTCATTGTGAGGTATTGTTTGTTTTGTGACACATGTTGTTCTGAGCACTGGGGGTTCCGCTGTGATTTATGCCGCTTGTGTATGATAGTTTTTGCCTGTACTTTAGCCTATCGGATTTACTGTTATCTGCCTATTGCCTGATCTCCTGGACTAGATTACTAGCATTTTCCCTGCCTGTACTGTTGCCCTTTTATAGCCCCTGTGTATGACCTTCTGCCTGCCCCTGGACCCAGCTACGTGCCTCCTCCTGTGGTCCTTTGCAATAAACACCTGCTGTGCCCTGCACTTGAAACCTGTTCTCTGTCTCACCTTGTGTTCATTACAATCACAAGATCTTTTATTTTGGATCTTGCTGAGGGCTTAAGCATATTCCGTTGGACAGCTTGGTGGTCGAGTGTTGGTTTGTGAAGATGGGCCCCCTATGGTAGGAAGTAGGTTATAATGTTCATTCACAGCATCACAACTCAGGCGAAGGACAGTATAGCTAATTAGACTGCTGCCCAGGTGTGAGGTTAGAGGCTAAAGCCTAGAGAGAGTCACTGTCCAGCAGGTCTCAGCTCCTGTTTCACCATCCTCAATGTCCTTGCCCACATCTGGGTCCTCAATGGTAGGAGTGATCTGTGGAGACAGACGCTTCCACGGCAGCCTTTTTTTAAATATATTAAATCAGTTTAAATTGAATTACATTTGATAATTGATATGCTCCTCAAACTTTTATCCAATTTGTTGGTATGAATTCAAATGATCCAACAACTGGCTCACCAGAAAACTGAAATGGCAGCTGTACAGGAATCTTACTGAATAATTCCACCTTTGTTGTCCAGAAACAACAACCATTATTCATTTCTATGCAACTATCCCTCAAAGTGGGCCTGAATGTCTCACGTTTTGTAATATGATTCAATGGGCTTGTTGAGGTGAATGGGTGAATGGCTTCTTGTTGACCAGGTTGGCACGGGGATCTTCCCAGAGCCGGTCTTGGGGAGACCTCTGACAATCAGCACCTTCCTGAAAGCAGCCACTAGATCGATGGTCTCTCTGACCAGGCTCACCATCTCCATCACCACATCTTCCTGGCTATTCTGTAAGACAGACAGACAGACCACAGGTGGAGAACCACCTCCAACTGGGCACGGACATCCGAGAATGAAGAAAGTATCACCCAGAACAGATTAGTTGAAAAATGGGCTTTCCATTAGCCAAGCTGTAACACTGTATGGAGCTGTCTCATACCACATTATAATTCTGTATCTACCTCTTATACTTTCCTCAGCACCTGGCCTGTATCTGTGGTCACAAAGGGAAATCTGTTTATAGGAAACCATTAGAATAGCAGGGGTCACCACCATTATTTTGCATGTACTCCTAAACATCCCCATTTGAAAGTAAAATTATATGTAAAAGGCATGCTGGAAATGTTCCCTGCATGCCTGGCTGGAAATAAATGAATGGAATGGTATCAAACACATGTTTGGTACAATTACATTCACTCCATTCCGGCCATTGTTATGAGTCATCCTCCCCTCAGCAGTCTCATGTGATGCAGACTATTCATATGTATCTCTATCAGAAGGTGGAGATGAGGTCTTTCCATGGAGTTTTCTCTCTAAAACCACCAGGTGGCAGAAATGCAACTACCACTCAGGTGTTGCATACCCTTTTGATATTGTTTTATTATGGAATTAAATGTTTTAAATCCAGAATTAATTTAATTAATTATATGTGTACTGTATATTAACTTTAGACGTAGGCTACTAGAAGCAAAGAATCTGGCTATGGAATAAGAAATCACGTATCTTTTAACAACTCTCATGGTTTGATAATGAAAATATATTATAACACCCTAGTAGCCTAATAATCTGCATGAACCGTATAATATATCTCTTGAGGTTTCTCTTGGGGGTGAATAGCATGTTTGCCTTGGTTTAGCTATATCGGTGTCAGAAGTGGGATGGCCCCAGTGTTCCCTATAATATTTTATACACAGACAAGAAACAGTAAAGTACAGTACATTGTTTTCTCGCGTGATATCAAATGTCACTTACAGTATTAGGCATTTGCAAAGACCACAATATATTGACTCAAAGGTCAGTCTGGTATTTTGACAGAAAAAAACTGAAACAGGAAGTATTTCGTGTAGCCAGCTGGTGGTAATTGTAGTTGAATGAGCAGAGCTCACTGTGGCAGTGAAAGACGGACGTGCTGAGACAGAGAGAGCAATTCGCCGTGGAACTGTTTTCATTTACAGCTATTTATGCCACGACGAGAGAAATAGCTTAGACTGACTGAAAGCGTAGAAATATAGTGGACTAAAGAAGCACACTCCTGGTCCTTTTTTTTATCTTAAAAAAAAAGTATAAATCCAAGCGACCCGATAGCTTCCACACAAGGGCGTGTGTGGGTCTCCGGGAGCAGCGGCTCGCTTTTTAACCCTTGCATGTTGGTACTGTATATATTTGATATTTTTTGCATCACTTGGGTCCGGAGGATTTGCTTGAGGATGGGGTGTACCCTGAGTACGGACGATAAGGCGGCGGTGGAGCGCAGTAAAATGATCGACAGGAATCTGCGGGACGACGGGGAGAAAGCCGCAAGAGAGGTCAAGCTACTGCTTCTCGGTAAGGGAAGTGGTTGTCCTTGCTTCGTCCCGCAACGTGAAACATTGTGGGACGAAACAATGGTTATCCGTGAACTTCACAAACTGTAATATTAGCTGCGATTGCGACATTGTAACTAAATGTCAAACGCACTATTTACAGTGATAAACAATTGGTCTGCATACATATAATGGCAACAATTTGAATTGAGAATTCTAGCACGATTTCATACAATTCCGCATAGCACACAAGCTGTCGTAATCACATTTAAAACATTGTCAACTTTTGCATAGACCTTGAAATCAGAGCACATTGGCGAAATTGGACGACCTAATAAAACAAAAGTTTAAGATTTTTTTTCCCCGATTTAGCCTATAAGCAGAACAAAGGTCGTTGTCCACGCTGGCTCATCAGTTCCAGCCTTCGGTATGTTATCACCCTTACAGGCAGTTGCAACAAAGTACCCCCTCTTTGTTACGCTTGTTCAGCAACACAAATGGTTTCTATGGGCCATATTCATTGGCTTAATCCTCCAGCATTTGACACCTTTTTTGTCGCCTCTCTGCAGCATTGTTTGAATGCGATGTCCAGCTGAGTGCATATGATGTTTCCAACTTGGTAATTGGCCCAGAAACTGTTGGAATAACGAATTGCAATAACTGTACTACTATGTTCAAAACATTTTTGTTTGAGACCTCATCGCCTTTTTTGCTACTTCAGGCATGGATGGATGGATGTATGTTGTTTATGATTCCGCCATTTCTTAGATAAACATAGGTCAAAATTAAACTTCAGGCTCTTTCTTACCGCTACTCTCATTGGTTGTTGCAACAGTGGATGGACTTATCTCTGAGTTTAGCCTACTGCACAATGTGTTTCACCTAACATCAATTAAAACCGTGGACATTCCATTGACAAACAAAGAAGCCCATTTCCCTTGACAGAAACTAGTGATTGTTTTTGAAATACTGCTCTACCATCCACTCCATTGGGGAAGAGAAGGACTATGTGTCTTCTCTATAAATATGGGTATTCTTCACTGATGCCATGAGCAAGAATGGCTGTCCTGAAATACCTGTATAACTGTAGGCCTGTCAGTGGATGGCTATGAAAGCTTTTGGCGAGGACATTGTCCCTATGTTTTTTGTTTTGATTTCCTGCTATTTTCTTCTAGTTGTACATGCTGATATTTATAAACTGGGTGGTTCGAATGCTGATTTGCTGACACCTGTGGTATACCACGAGTATGACAACTTTTATTTGTACTTTTCTAATTACGTTGCTAATCAGTTTATAATAACAATAAGGCACTTCTAGGTTTGTGGTCTATGGTTATATGGTATAAGCCTCTTCCTTGTTGTTGAGAGCCTAGGCCACATTCATCTGTATTGCTATGAATGATGAAACTGATTCGAAGCAAGTCGGGTCAAGTACTATGGTCTGGCTGCAGGCTGCGACTTAGGTCTCCAAATATTCCTCTGAGTGAAATTATAACGTTTGTGTAAAGTCGATCCCAGACCTGTGACGTCCAATATTTTGAACTCTTTTGAAAACGGTGTCTCCCAAAATCATTTACTGAAGAAAAATATAAACACAACACGTAAAGTGACATTTTCCATACACACAAAAATATTTTCTCCTTTCCATACGCACAAATTGTTTACATCCCTGTTAGTCAGCATTTCTCATTTGCCAAGATAATCCATCCATCTGATGTGGCATATCAATAAGCTGTATTAAACAGCACGATCACTACACAGGTACACCTTGTGCTGGGGACTATATAAGGACACTCTAAAATGTACATTTGTCACAACACAATGTCACAGATGTCTCAACTTTTGAGGATGTGTGTAATTGGCATGCTTGCCTGCAAGTATAGTGTACACCAGAGCTGTTGCCGGAGAATTTCTCTACCATAAACTGCCTCCAACATCGTTTTAGATAATTTGGCAGTACATCCAACCGGCCTCACAACCGCAGGCCATGTGTAACCATGGCAGCCCATGCCCTCAACATCTGGCTTCTTCACCTGTGGGTAGTCTGAGACCATGCACCCGGACAGCTGATGAAACTGTGGGTTTGTACAACAGAAGAATTTCTGCACAATCTCTCAGGGAAGCTCCTCCTGCATGCTCGTCATTCTCACCACTTGACCTGACTGCAGTTTCGTGTCGTAACCGACTTCAGTGGGCAAATGCTCACCTTTCATGGCCACTGGCATGCTGGAGAATTGTGCTCTTCATGGATGAATCCCAGTTTCAACTGTTCCGAGCAGATGGCAGACAGTGTGTATAGTGTTGTGTGGGCGAGCGGTTTGCTGATGGCAATGTTGTGAACAGAGAGCCCCATGGTGGAGTTATGATATGGGCAGGCCTAAGCTTACGGTCAACGAACACCGTTACCTTTTATCAAGGACAATTTGAATGCACAGAGAACCTGTGACAAGATCCTGAGGTCAGTTGTCGTGTCATTCATCTGCCACCATCACCTCATGTTTCAGCATGATAATACACAGACCCATGTCGCAAGGATCTGTACACAATTCCTGGAAGCTGAAAATGTCCCAGTTTTACCATGGACTGCATACTCACCAGACATATCACCCATTGAGCATGTTTGGGATGCTCTGGATCGACCTGTACGGACGACCGCGTGTTCCCGTTCCCGACAATGTCCAGAAACTTCGCACAGCCATTGAAGAGGAGTGGGACAACATTCCACAGGCCACAATCAACAGCTTGATCAACACTATGCGTCAGACTTTGTCGGTTGGCAACCAACTTTAAGGTGCATTACCACCACTGACTGGTGTGTGGACCGCAGTTCATCTTTCAATCACCCACGTGGGTATATGCTCCTAAAAACCAATGAGGAGATGGGAGAGGTGGGACTTGCAGCACGTCAAAAATCGAACCAAGTTCTATTTTTCACCTGGCCATGCAGATGTTCGTTGACGCGCGTGAGCAGTTTAGATGAAATGATTGACTAACATGTATTTGTCAATTTATTTTGCAATGCAAGGTCAGCATGTTAGAGCTTGCAAGAAAGGCATTTCACTGTACTTGTGCATGTGACATTGAAACTTGTTTGCGTGTTGGCACCCTGACCTGCTTCCTGTGTCAGCCGTTCAGGTTGGTAACCAGGTAACACACCCAGCCTCGTCAGATGACCGTGAGATATGCTAATAGAGGAGCAACAGGAAGGAATGTTCTAGATCAGGTCTAAACTCTAACACTCATTATAAATTGAGGTGTACTCATGGAGAGGAGGAAGATGTTTTGGTTTCTGTTTGTTTACATATTAGTATTTTCTGTTACTATACTTCTGTCACAAAAGTCTCAATTCCTCTCATCTGCCTCCTAGTCGCCCCACTAAACATACTTTGTTTAATTACATCCTGGTCAAGAGGTCACAGCCATATCAGTGATGCTGATGGTGCATACATCGGCACAGGCAGCACCTCAGAAACGGTGGTGAATATTAACAATTAAATCACTTCAAGGACACCAAGCGTCAAGCGTCTGTGTTTTACATTGTGTGGCGTTGATGAGCTGACCCTGTCCATGTCTGTGCTGTGGACTTCATGGGGGGTGGTATACGGTAGGATGCACGCACAAATACAAAACAATTGTTGTATTCTCCAGAAAGGAACCTGCATGTAAGCATTTCATTGGCCAGTGTATACCATGTGTATCCTATATGACTCATAAAACTTAACACACACACACACAGCATAATGAGCCCTCTGTCAGCGGAGTGTACCGGCATCCTGCTGTCAGAGGAACAATCATTTGTATGAGGAGTGCTATGAATGTTTGGGTGTATGCTGTCAAGTCTGTACAAGCAACATCTTGTCTATATTAGGCTGACTAAATCCAACCACATTGGTGTCAAGATGTTTCTGTAGGTGGTCTATGTAACATTTTATGTACAGCGTTATGGGTAGTACTTTTATTTTACAGTACTAATGCTTCCACTTGTATTTCCTGGATGTTTGATTGGAAACTGTCTTTCTTGTACTTCAAATAGTTCAACACATGGTGGTTAATTATCTGTTACCAAATGTGTAGTTATAACTCTCAAATAAACAAACAGGCAATTCCTAGGTTATCACTATCTGCTATTTTTACCATGTCATTTATCACATCGGGTGATTTATGTAGGTCTACTGTAAACTGAAGTGCTTATGAATTATGAGGAATTCAGTAGCTTCCACTTCTCCAGCACCGTCCCGTTAGATCTACTACTGTTACTGGTCTCTTCCAGTAAAGTATCGGTCTGCATGTAGTTTGTTTCCTAAATCTATTATCTATTGTTCTGGATGTGGGCAGATGAATCCAGCTGATTGAGCTACATGACTCCCTGGTGGGTTAATGCTCCTGTAACTTCCTGGGTTCCCTTGTGAGTCACTCACAGGCTCAACAGCTCCCAATGGTAACGAGGGATGGTGCCAGCTAATGTGGCACCACTAATGTGGTTCACGGAGAGCGAGCCAGGCCCAGCTGTAAGCCCATTCAGCCCTGCCCCTCACTGCCTCTCTCGCCCTGTCCCCCTCTCCCAGAGAACTTTATGCCCTGGCCAGCCTAACTGAACCCCAGGCAGGACGTGCCCTGGTTCTTCTGGTGACTCAGACAGAAAACCCCTCGGATCATTAGATCTGAAAGCCCTCAACTCCGGGACAGGCAGAGAGACTGAGCTCTGAGAGAGTGGGAGGAACTCCAAAAGTGATTCTCCCCACCCTGGTATTATATAAAAGCTCCAACTTAATCATCATTTAAGATTAAAATACAACAGCGCTGTCATTTGGAATGAAGACTTGATTGTAGCCAATCCTACCACAGCACTTTAAAACTTTCCTTCATTGTCGACATGCTTGTCCTCTTTACTGTCTGTGGAAAACCACCTTGGAGGAAGTTCCAGGAGAGATGGGTTGGATGGTTGGTGGGCTTTAGAAGTACTGTTCTGTAAACGTCCATTTAGTTTGCAGGCCTCAACAATTTTTCTTAAAATACATTCTTTTCCCAACCGCCAGAAAGCAGCTGCCTCGCTGTGGTTTTGGTCTGGCTCTTTGATGGGTGGGTAACATGACTCTGTCTATCCCAGCCCACGAGGTCCACTTTTCTGCCTTTGCTTTCTTTAATGGCCCATGTGGCTCAAATCAGGGCCATTAGACTTTAGTGATGTAATAGGGGTGTGGCCCTACACCAGTAACTTTAGAGTTGAAGGACGGAGCAAGGTCAGTCAGTCCAGACTGGAGCGTTTGTTTGCCTTACTTAAAGAAATGTCATAAGGGAAAAGTACCTTGGCGATATCATTCAATAATTATTCCTATGACTTGCTAACGTACATTTTGTTGACACTATGCAGGGTTTTGTGTCCCATATTAAGAAATCATGTGTGTCGGTCAGACAGTAAAACATATCTAGAGGGAGGGTTCAGTGAACACTACGGCCTGTAAAGAGGGTATGTTTATTCTAGATTGAGAGGCAGCCAGTCAGTGTGGTAGGGAGTGAAATGCTGTGTTGTGTCGCTGCCTTGGCACCGAGGCCCTTAGCAGAAGGAGGGAGATGACTTTACATGCTGCCAATGCTGTGTGTCTGTGTGCGCGCACGTTTGTTTTTATGTGTGTGTGTGTGTGTTACAGTGCACGTGTGTCTGCTGTCTCGTAGTCCCTCTGGGGTTCTTAGTGGCACATGTGACTGTTTGGCTCCGGAGCAATGAGATGTGTTAGTCCTCCTCTCTGGGGCCAGGGCCACAGCAGTGACATGTAATTAAAACAATTTGTCCTCCGGTGAAAGCCATTCCAATTAGGCTGAACAGTAGGAGGTACCTGCCTGGCTTGCACACTGTTAAAACACACACATTCTCACACACACTCTGTATCAGCATGCTCTAAGGCTCTGGAGAAAGGCTTGTCCACAGGAATTCACTTCTACATGTTGGTTTCAGGTTCTCTACTGCGTTAGAGAAAGTTCCAGGCCCCCAAGTTTCACTTGCCACAACGAGAAGCCCTGACGTGTGTGTGTGTGTGTGCATGTGCTCATTGTCTTGCTGTAATGTAATACTAGCTGGGTCTTGCGAGATGGGAAGATTGGGTGTTACAGAACTAGCTTCCTCCTGGCAACTCAGATGGGTGTTAGTACAGCCTGGACAGTTCTGAATAAACAGTGAATAACTTTAATCACACTAGTAACAACAACATTGTATTAAAATGTTATATACTACTTTGGTAGTTGCATTTTATTGCATAGCCATGGCGTTTGTAATTACACAACAAAAATTGGGACTTTTTTTAATCCTCTACTGAACTTCTATAGAATTGGTAAGTAATACTAATGAGTAAGGTTTAGACTGACATGGCTACTGCTCCCCTTTTTCTGACTGTGTTTATTGTGTGCGAGCTGAGCAACCCCTATGGGAAGGGACTTAGCAAGCCCACGAAACAAGTGAAAACAATATGTTTGTTTTCAGGGACAACCCATATTTCCCAGTGGCCAGTGACTGTCCCTGAGTGGAAAAACCCACCGGTGGATGTTATGTCGAGGAGGGGGCCTGGCTTAGTCAATCTCCATGACACATCCTCTACTTATGTGTTATGGGGGCATTGTGTGCAGTTTGGGGACATTTGCCTATCAATAATACATGCCCGGGCTATGGAGATGAGCCATCACTACACAATCACCCCTAATCCTCCTCAGCTGACCGTGTGGCGAGCGCTGAGATGTCTTTGGTAACGGAGCCGGTTGCCATGGCAGTGTGCCATGTGTGACGGAGGCACGGAGCCCCTAGCAGCAGCCAGGCCCAAGCAACGCTTATTCTGTGTTCCCTGCCTCTCTCATAGGAGTATTGCCATGTCAATCACCTCTCCGCCTCACACTCATTGGATGCTAGCTTTAGTGTCCACCCTCCCAGCTCTTGTCCTCGTGAGTGTTTTACACAGCCTATCAGTCAGTAATGTGTAATTCAATATAGAAGGCTTGTACCATCTTGAAGTAACACAATATGTGCTCATAGGCCCATTAAGGCAAACCCTGGTTACAACTGATTGTTGTCAGCTCTGATATACCACCAGAAAGACAACTAACTAATTTAATGTACCAATGACCAGATATTAACTGGTTGATGGCAACGTTGTGTTAGTGGTTGCTGGAAACTACTGCAGGCTGCATGCTTCACTGCTGTTAATGAAGATGAGGACTGTACTGCCAGTGATTTGGCCTTTGCAATAATACTGAGGACCATAATGTATTCACCTCTGTCCCTTCACTGTACTCCCATCCCAACACACACACACACACACACACACTCATCACTCTCTGAATGTTACTGTGTTTGGCTATGGTGCGGCTCATTCAGTGAGTCTTGCGACGCTGCCTGAGATGGGTCATTGGTTCCTGCTGCAGTAGGTAGGTCCATAATGCTGTGTTAGTGCTGCTGTTGAAATGTGCCGATAAAGGGAGAGGTGGGGAGGGTCCGTATCGACCGGACGGCTGCAGAGCGACGCTGTGGGTCAGAGGCGTCAATACAGAAACACAGGAAGGGAAATGATCAGAGTGTTTGACCACCTCGGGGTTCTCCACGATGGTCCATTTCAAAAGGAGTTGCATAATGGCCTGTAATGAGTAGCTCTTTACAATTGGACTTTTCTTTCTCAGTATGTCAGTGTTATCCCATACCAGGCAATCAACATTATGGTCAGTGTTGGCTTGAAATTCCACTGCAGATTCGGAACACATCGCTCTTATCGCATAATTGCAATTAGTTCCATTATACGCTTTGACTAGTTTGGTAAATGTGTTCTCTCTCTCAGGTGCTGGTGAGTCGGGGAAGAGCACAATAGTCAAGCAGATGAAGTGAGTATGTTCCTTCCATTCTTCCAGATGCCATATCTGCCACACCATCAAAACAAAGCATTGTTTTTGCCCTTCTGTGTGGACAGTTCTCAAAAATTAGTCATTGTTATTGTCCTAGTGCCCCATTCAATTCAGATGCTGTAAACATTGTTACCTGGATAGTGTTGTTATCAATGTTTGCTTTCCCCCCCCTGTCATTTTATGATGGAAAGGTTGCCATGGGTTTGGGGGTTATTGGTCTGCTATTTTCCTGTCTCATTTTTTGCTGTTAATAAAAATGAACGTGTTCTCAAAAACAGAAAGTGTTGCTCCATGTTCCTCATGGTGACTGACTGACGTGTTGCTCCATGTTCCTCATGGTGACTGACTGACGTGTTGCTCCATGTTTCTCGTGACTGACTGACGTGTTGCTTCATGTTCCTCATGGTGACTGACTGTGTCGTGTTGCTCCATGTTCCTCCTTGTGACTGACTGTCGTGTTGCTCCATGTTTCTCCTTGTGACTGACTGTCGTGTTGCTCCATGTTTCTCCTTGTGACTGACTGTGTTGTGTTGCTCCATGTTTCTCCTTGTGACTGACTGATGTGTTGCTCCATGTTCCTCATGGTGACTGACTGTGTCGTGTTTCTCCTTGACTGACTGTGTCGTGTTTCTCCTTGACTGACTGTGTCGTGTTTCTCCTTGACTGACTGTGTCGTGTTGCTCCATGTTTCTCCTTGTGACTGACTGTGTCATGTTGCTCCATGTTTCTCCTTGTGACTGACTGTCGTGTTGCTCCATGTTTCTCCTTTTGACTGACTGATGTGTTGCTCCATGTTCCTCATGGTGACTGACTGTGTCGTGTTTCTCCTTGACTGACTGTGTCGTGTTGCTCCATGTTTCTCCTTGTGACTGACTGTGTCGTGTTGCTCCATGTTTCTCCTTGTGACTGACTGTGTCGTGTTGCTCTGTGTTTCTCCTTGTGACTGACTGTCGTGTTGCTCCATGTTTCTTATTTTGACTGACTGTCGTGTTGCTCCATGTTTCTCATGGTGACTGACTGTGTCGTGTTGCTCCGTGTTCCTCATAGTGACTGACTCTGTCGTTGCTCCGTGTTTCTCCTTGTGACTGACTCTGTCGTGTTGCTCCGTGTTTCTCATGGTGACTGACTGTGTCGTGTTGCTCCGTGTTCGTCATAGTGACTGACTCTGTCGTGTTGCTCCGTGTTTTTCATGGTGACTGACTGTGTCGTGTTGCTCCGTGTTTCTCATGGTGACTGACTGTGTCGTGTTGCTCCGTGTTTCTCATGGTGACTGACTGTCGTGTTGCTCTGTGTTTCTCCTTGTGACTGACTGTCGTGTTGCTCCGTGTTTCTCATGGTGACTGACTGTGTCGTGTTGCTCCGTGTTTCTCATGGTGACTGACTGTCGCGTTGCTCCGTGTTTCTCATGGTGACTGACTGTCGCGTTGCTCCGTGTTTCTCCTGGTGACTGACTGTGTCGTGTTGCTCCGTGTTTCTCCTTGTGACTGACTGTGTCGTGTTGCTCCATGTTTCTCCTTGTGACTGACTCTGTCGTGTTGCTCCATGTTCCTCATAGTGACTGACTGTAGTTGTGTCCTCCGTCCCGTGTGTCAGGATCATCCACGAGGCAGGCTACTCGGAGGAGGAGTGTAAACAGTACAGGGCTGTGGTCTACAGCAACACCATCCAGTCCATCATCGCCGTCATCCGAGCCATGGGACGACTCAAGATCGACTTTGGAGACGCCGCCAGAGCCGTGAGTGGGCTAGACATGATGATGATGATGATGATGGATTGCATTTATCAAAGCCTTCTGACTAAAACTATAAACACACCCAATCACATGCCCAACACTGATGATGCCATGGCAGTATTATTAATGCTATTGATGGTGATGATGGTAGGGATGATTTTCACAGTGGAACTGATGGTGACGATTTGATGGTAATAGTGATGGTTGTGCTGACGGACTGCTCTCTCCCAGGATGATGCGAGACAGCTGTTTGTGCTGGCGGGGTCGGCAGAGGAAGGCTTCATGACGGCGGAGCTGGCCGGGGTCATCAAACGCCTGTGGAAGGACGGAGGGGTACAGGCCTGCTTCAGCCGCTCACGAGAGTACCAGCTCAACGACTCTGCAGCATAGTGGGTCACACACACACACACCACCTTGTCCTGGTCAGACAGTCTGCTCCCCTTGGTCTGATACACACACACTCACACACAGAGCTCCTGAAGTTCCTCTTCCTCCTTAATTCTCTTCTGCTGGAAGTAAATACATTCTCATTCCTCTAAAATAACCAAAGGCCTTGAGCAGTCCATTTATTACAGATGCCCGCCCACTCTCTGGCAAACATGTATATCTCTACTGCCTACAGTCCAGTCCGCTTGGTGTTTCAACCTTGAGTGAAACTGTCAATATTTGTTTTGTGTGGGGGTGTCACCCCTGTAGCAGGACTGTAACACGCAGGCTGCTGCGTGTCTGCTGAGTCCTTGACCTTAGACGGCTACATGAGCTAAATGCTAACAGCAGATTGGCCAGGGCTGTTGTGTTTATCAAACCCTGGTAGCAAAACACCACAGACAGAAGAGCTAGAAAACATGTCCAAATCCCTTTGTCAGTGGGCAGCGTTTGAGCTCGAAACTCCCTCGGTTCAGTTGTTTTTTCCTGAAGTGGTTGTTCTTTTTTCGTCCGCATTGTGCCACAGCCTTTCCATAAGCCAGTGAAGTCACCAGAGGGGCAGCCCCTGCGGTGTGTCATGAGAAACCCCTCTACCTTGTTTTGGAACGGAACAGACTTCACCGATTGGCTCTCTGGCCTCTGGTGCCGCAGCTGCTGGCCATTTCCAAATCAATACCCAGAATCCTTTTGGCCAGGGCTACCACACACACATAGAGAGGCACACATACCAGCGTCACGTAGCCTGCCGACCGGCCTCTACAGCGAAGCAGCTGACACCGATCTCTGCTGTTTGTTTGGGTTAAAACACCAGTGCTGCTGAGTAGTGTGTAATTACTGCTGCCGTGATCTTTTGGAAGAGTAATACAGGGTAGGCTGTTTGAGCTGGGGGGGGGGGGGGGGGGGGGGGGGGGTTCTACTGTAGATTTCACTGTTGAGGAAGGGGCAGGTGTGTGCGACAAGTCCAGAACTGAGCCCTATGTGGAAATATTGGATGAGGGACCGTTCTGAGGCAACAGAAGGGGGCACTGATAGTGTGGAAGAGTGGAAAAAATGTCACTTGTTTTTCCCAGTTCAAGATATAGAAGCAGACATGGTTCATGGCCAAACAAGATCTGTTTATTATTAGAATAGCTTATTGTCCTATTGTTCCATTGAAGTATGTGTATTGGATGCATTGACTCCCATCTAAACATTCTCTCTCTCCCCCTCCCTTCTCCAGTTACTTAAACGATTTGGACAGGATATCCCAAGCCACCTATATCCCGACCCAGCAGGATGTCCTGAGGACTAGAGTCAAAACCACAGGCATTGTGGAGACACATTTCACATTCAAGGACCTCCACTTCAAGTGAGCACTTCCCCCAAATCCCTTTTTAAGTGTAGTCATATTCCCTACTTTAAACAGGATAACTCAATCTACTTCCCTACTGTGCCTATTGAATCTCTCAAACCCATAGAAATGTCCTTAGTCCAGTGGTTCATTGTGACAGAGCTGAACCATACGACATAAGCAGTGAATCATATCTGTTCTAGTGTTCCATTGGCTGATACCAGAGAGGAAAGGGGAACGATTGGCTCACTGGTCAATACCCATATTTCCAGTGTTGGGGATTAGTGAACTACATGTAGTTCAACTAGTAATTGAACTGCATTTTACAGTAGCTTGGTGGTAGATCAACTAAATTCAAATCTAGGTAGTGTTTTCAGTAGTGAACTGTTTTACTATGTAGTGGTGTGGCTAACTACTGGATCTGCACACAACTTCTTTACCATATAGCGGTGTAGCTAACTACTGGAACTATACGCTACTTCTTTACCATATAGCGGTGTAGCTAACTACTGGAACTATACACTACTTCTTTACCATGTAGTGGTGTGGCTAACTACTGGAACTACACACTACTTCTTTACCATGTAGTGGTGTGGCTAACTACTGGAACTACACACTACTTCTTTACCATGTAGTGCTGTAGCTAACTACTGGAACTACACACTACTTCTTTACCATGTAGTGGTGTAGCTAACTACTGGAACTACACACTACTTCTTTACCACGTAGTGGTGTAGCGAACTACACACTACTTCTTTACCACGTAGTGGTGTAGCTAACTACTGGAACTACACACTACTTCTTTACCACGTAGTGGTGTAGCTAACTACTGGAACTACACACTACTTCTTTACCGTGTAGCTAACTACTGGAGCTGCACACGACTTCTTTACCATGTAGTGGTGTGGCGAACTACTGGAACTACAGACTACTTCTTTACCATGTAGTGGTGTAGCTGACTACTGGAACTACACACTACTTCTTTACCATGTAGCGGTGTAGCTAACTACTGGAACTACACACTACTTCTTTACCATGTAGTGGTGTAGCTGACTACTGGAACTACACACTACTTCTTTACCACGTAGTGGTGTAGCTAACTACTGGAACTACACACTACTTCTTTACCACGTAGTGGTGTAGCTAACTACTGGAACTACACACTACTTCTTTACCACGTAGTGGTGTAGCTAACTACTGGAACTACACACTACTTCTTTACCGTGTAGCTAACTACTGGAGCTGCACACGACTTCTTTACCATGTAGTGGTGTGGCGAACTACTGGAACTACAGACTACTTCTTTACCATGTAGTGGTGTAGCTGACTACTGGAACTACACACTACTTCTTTACCATGTAGTGGTGTAGCTAACTTCTGGAGCTACACACTACTTCTTTACCGTGTAGCTAACTACTGGAGCTGCACACGACTTCTTTACCATGTAGTGGTGTGGCGAACTACTGGAACTACAGACTACTTCTTTACCATGTAGTGGTGTAGCTGACTACTGGAACTACACACTACTTCTTTACCATATAGCGGTGTAGCTAACTTCTGGAGCTACACACTACTACTTTTGCAACAAACAAAAAAATCATACCTGCCTAATTGTCACTTGAAACAGTTTTTGTGTTATATTGGCTAAATTACACATTCAAAATAACTTTAGTTAAGTTAACTATGTTTTCCTTAATGGTAGCATTAGTGTAGCTTAACTTCTTCCAGTGTGAAGTAATCGGTAGCTCGGTAAACTATATTTTCAGAGTAGCTTCCACAACACTGCATATTTAGTTGTTTTATCATGTCTGTCCCCCACTCCACATCCTAGTTGAATAGCAAGCCCTTTAAAAATGCTCTTCCTCAACAGTTTGTTCAGCCAAGCCACTCAGTGCAACTCAGCAGAGAGAACTATGTGGAGCCATTCCAATGCAAACCATATCTAAGTACATTAGAGCCCCACAGCCGTCTGTGTGCCAATGGGTGGAAACTGGCTCACAAAGCGGGTGACATTATTAGGGCTTGTTCCCTTGGGTTACGTTAATGGGTTATACAGCTCAAAGTGCAAATTGGTACGGGTATAAACAAGAATGTTATTTAAAATACAAAAACATTACATTTAACAAAGTGTATCCATGTATACCCCATAAAACAATTATACCCTCCCTTCTAAATATTTTATTATGTGTTGAACATTTCTACTGTGTACCATCTCTCCACAACACAGAAAAGCATCCAAAAAATGAATGTATTCTCTGTCATTTCCACCTGGTGGCCTGTTAGATGGTTAAACACTTAAACCCAGAGCCCTAGGCCACAGCTCTGTTTTCTCTAGTGGCCAATGGCCAATAAAGTTGTTTGTCTTGTGTGCGGCATGCATGGAAACATACACCGTCTACATTGTCTGGTGCTCAGGATGTTTGATGTTGGAGGTCAGAGGTCCGAGAGGAAGAAGTGGATCCACTGCTTCGAGGGTGTCACTGCCATCATCTTCTGTGTGGCGCTCAGCGACTATGATCTGGTGCTGGCTGAAGATGAGGAGATGGTGAGTTCCTGTCCAACGATGGACATTAAATAAGAGTACATGTACAGTACCAGTCAAAAGTTTGGAAACACCTACTCATTCAAGGGTTTCTTTATTTTTACTATTTTCTACATTGTAGAATAATAGTGAAGACATAAACTATGAAATAACACATGGAATCATGTAGGAACCAAAAAAGTGTTAAACAAATCAAAATGTATTTTAGATTCTTCAAAGTAGCCACCCTTTGCCTTGATAACAGCTTTGTACACGCTTGGCATTCTCTCAACCAGCTTCACCTGGAATGCATTTCCAACAGTCTTGGAGTTCCCACATACGCTGAGCACTTGTTGGCTGCTTTTCCTTCACTCTGCGGTCCAACTCATCCCAAACCATCTCATTTGGGTTGAGGTTGGGTGATCTGATGCAGCACTCCATCACTCTCCTTCTTAGTCAAATAGCCCTTACACAGCCTGGAGGTGTTGGGTTATTGTCCTGTTGAAAAGCAAATGATAGTCCCACTAAGTGCGAACCAGATGGGATGGCGTATTGCTGCAGAATGCTCTGGTAGCCATGCTGGTTAAGTGTGTCTTGAATTTGAAATAAATCACTGACAGTGTCACCAGCACTGACAGTGTCACCAGCAAAGCACCCACCCCCCACACCACACCACACCATCACATCACCTCCTCCATGGAAACCACACATGCGGAGGTCATCTGTGTGTCTCACATTGACACGGAGGTTGGAACCAAACATCTCAAATTTGGACTCATCAGACCAAAGGACAGATTTCCACCGGTCTGATGTCCATTGCTCGTGTCTCTTGGCCCAAGCAAGTCTATTCTTCTTATTTGTGTCCTTCAGTAGTGGTTTCCTTGCAGCAATTCGACCATGAAGGCCTGAATCACGCAGTCTCCTCTGAACAGTTGATGTTGATATGTGTCTTACTTGAACTCTGTGAAGCATTTATTTGGGCTGCAATTTCTGAGGCTGGTAACTCTAATGAACCTATCCTCTGCAGCAGAGGTAACTGTGGGTCTTCCTTTCATGTGTCAGTTTCATCATAGCGTTTGATGGTTTTTGCAAATGCACTTGAAGACACTTTCAAAGTTCTTGAACTTTTACAGATTGACTTACCTTCATGTCTTAAAACCAGTTGCGACGAGCAAACCCGGATCCGGGATCCTATTTATAGCCTCAAGCTCATTACCATAACGCAACGTTAACTATTCATGAAAATCGCAAATGAAATGAAATAAATATATTAGCTCCCAAGCTTAGCCTTTTGTTAACAACACTGTCATCTCAGATTTTCAAAATATGCTTTTGAACCATAGCTAAACAAGCATTTGTGTAAGGGTATTGATAGCTAGCATACCATTAAGCCTGGCATTCAGCATGCAACATTTTCACAAAAACAAGAAAAGCATTCAAATATAATCATTTACCTTTGAAGAACTTCGGATGTTTTCAATGAGGAGACTCTCAGTTAGATAGCAAATGTTCAGTTTTTCCAAAAAGATTATTTGTGTAGGAGAAATCGGTCTGTTTTATTCTTCACGTTTGGCTGAGAAAAAAAACTGAAAATTCAGTCATAACGCAAACTTTTTTTCCAAATTAACTCCATAATATCGACAGAAACATGGCAAACGTTGTTTAGAATCAATCCTCAATGTGTTTTTCACATATCTATTCGATGATAAGTCACTCCTGGCAGTTTGGTTTCTCCTCTCTTCAAAATGGAAAAATGCGTGCACCTGGAGATTGCGCAATAGTTTCGACGGAGGACACCCAGTGGACACCTGGTAAATGTACTCTCTTATGGTCAATTTTCCAATGATATGCCTACAAATACGTCACAATGCTGCAAACACCTTGGGGAAACGACAAAGTGTAGGCTCTCTCCTTGCGCATTCACAGACATATAAGGAGACATTGGTACACAGCGCCTCAAAAATCTGTCTCACTTCCTGTATGAAATTTCATCTTGGTTTCGCCTGTAGCATTAGTTCTGTGGCACACACAGACAATATCTTTGCAGTTTTGGAAACGTCAGTGTTTTCTTTCCAAAGCTGTCAATTATATGCATAGTCGAGCATCTTTTCGTGACAAAATATCTTGTTTAAAAAGGGAACGTTTTTCATCCAAAAATGAAATACTGCCCCCAGAGTTTCATGAGGTTAAATGAATGATGGACTATCGTTTCTCTTTGCTTATTGGAGTTGTTCTTGCCATATTATGGACTTGGTATTTTATCAAATAGGGCCATCTACTGTATACCACCCCTATTTTGTCACACAACTGATTGGCTCAAACGCATTAAGAAGGAAAGAAATTCCACAAACTAACTTTTAACAAGCCACACCTGTTAATTTAAATGCATTCCAGGTGACTACCTCATGAAGCTGGTTGAGAGAATGCCAAGTGTGCAAAACTGTCAAGGAAAAGGGTGGCTACTTTGAAAAATATAAAATCTATTTTGATTTGTTGAAGACTGTTTTGGTTACTACATGATTCCATATGTGTTATTTCATAGTTTGATGTCTTCACTATTATTCTATAAAGCTAACTCTGGAATGAGGAGTGTGTACAAACGTTTGACTGGTACTGTATATCTGTATGAAACCAGCCAAGTCCTGAACAAAAAATCGTTCTCAATATAATATTTACATTGAACATGCATTTTACTGGGTCTGTGAAACTGTCTCTACGAGTCCAAACGTGTTTCTGAGTATATCTCGATAGTTTAAAAAGGCTTTCTCTCCTCAACTCCTTTCCTTCATCTGTACTGATCTGAAAACATAGGATAAAGCAATATGGTGGACGTCCTAGCATGTGTTTGCTTTCACTTGTCCCGTTATTCCACATCAGTGCAGGTGAAGTCCTGTAGCTCGAAGCCCCACAAAAGCTATTGTCCAATGTTGCCTTCTTCTCGCCCCAGAATCGGATGCATGAGAGCATGAAGCTGTTTGACTCCATCTGCAACAACAAGTGGTTCACAGACACCTCCATCATCCTCTTCCTTAACAAGAAAGACCTGTTTGAGGAGAAGATCAAGAAGAGTCCTCTAACTATCTGTTACCCAGAATACGCAGGTACAGTAACACAGCCAACCAGCCATGGTAGATTTATAGAATGATTGGGGATAACTGTGAATTGTGTGTGACTTATCGCTGGAGTTGTCTGTACATTTTCAATGATTTCTTTGTCATTTGCACACTTGAACAAATATAATTGAATGTCTACATGATTGGAAAGAGGATCTCATATAAACATGTACCGCCGGTAATATAGTGTAGTTACTGAACATATTCAGATGGTATGTTCCACCGCATCAGTGTTGTGACAGGAGACGTTCAACAGACATTGGTCACTTCTACCTTTTTAAAAACTTCTTCGGGATCGGTGTTCATTCCACAGGACGGTTGAGCTAACGTAGGCTAATGCGATTAGCATGATGTTGTAAGAAAGAAGAACATTTCCCAGGACATAGACATATCTGATATTGGCAGAAAGCTTAAATTCTTGTTAATCTAACTGCACTGTCCAATTTACAGTAGATATTACGGTGAAATAATACCATGCTATTGTTTGAGGAGAGTGCACAGTTTTGAACATAAAGTTATTAATAAACCAATTAGGCACATTTGGGCAGTCATGATACAACATTTTGAGCAGAAAAACAATGGTTCATTGGATCAGTCTAAAACGTTGCACATGCACTGATGTCATCTAGTGGCCAAAGTCTAAATTGCACGTGGGCTGGGATAGGCCATAATGTATTTTCTCTTGCATTTCAAAGATGATGGTACAAAAAAAACATTATTTTTTCTTTGTATTATCTTTTACCAGATCTATTGTTATTCTTCTACATTCCGTTTACATTTCTAAAAACTTCAGTGTTTCAAATGACCACCCCTCATCACTGTCAAACTCTCCCTAAAACACTTCTGCGAGCAGGCCTTTCTAATCGACCTGGCCCGGGTATCCTGGAAGGATATTGACCTCATCCCGTCAGTTGAGGATGCCTGGTCATTCTTTAAAAGTAACTTCCTCACCATTTTAGATAAGCATACTCCGTTCAAAAAATGCAGAACTACGAACAGATATAGCCTTTGGTCCACTCCAGACCTGACTGCCCTCGACGAGCACAAAAACATCCTGTGGCGGACTGCAATAGCATCGAATAGTCCCCGCGATATGCAACTGTTCAGGGAAGTCAGGAACCAATACACGCAGTCAGTCAGGAAAGCAAAGGCCAGCTTTTTCAAGCAGAAATTTGCATCCTGTAGCTCTAACTCCAAAAAGTTCTGGGACATTGTAAAGTCCATGGAGAACAAGAGCACCTCCTCCCAGCTGCCCACTGCACTGAGGCTAGGTAACACAGTCACCACCGATTTTAAATCCATGATAATCGAAAACTTCAACAAGCATTTCTCAACGTGAAATAAAAAATTGAAAAAGACGGTTGGGTAATTAAGGTCACAGTTATGAAAACTTAGGACACTAAAGAGGCCTTTCTACTGACTCTGAGAAACACCTAAAGAAAGATGCCCAGGGTCCCTGCTCATCTGCATGAACGTTCCTTAGGCATGCTGCAAGGAGGCATGAGAACTGCAAATGTGGCCAGGTCAATAAATTGAAATGTCCGTACTGTGAGATGCATAAGACAGCGCTACAGGAAGATAGGACGGACAGCTGATCGTCCTCGCAGTGGCAGACCACGTGCAACAACACTTGCACAGGATCTGTACATCTGAATGTCACACCTGCAGGACAGGTACAGGATGGTGGCAACAACTGCTCGAGTTACACCAGGAACGCACAATCCCTCCATCAGTACTCAGACTGTCCGCAATAGGCTGAGAGGGGCTGGACTGAGGGCTTGTAGGCCTGTTGTAAGGCAGGTCCTCACCAGACATCACCGGCAACTATGGGCACAAACCCACCGTCGCTGGACCAGTCAGGACTGGCAAAAAGTGCTCTTCTCTGACGAGTCGCGGTTTTGTCTCACCAGGGGTGATTGTCGGATTTGCCTTTATCGTTGAAGGAATGAGCGTTACACCGAGGTCTGTACTCTGGAGCGGGATCGAGGTGGAGGGTCTGTCATGGTCTGGGGCGGTGCCACAGCATCATTGGACTGAGCTTGTTGTCATTGCAAGCGATCTCAACGCTTTGCGTTACAGGGAAGACATCCTCCTCCCTCATGTGGTACCCTTCCTGCATCCTGATATGAGCCTCCATCATGACAATGCCACCAGCCATACTGCTCGTTCTGTGCGTGATTTCCTGCAAGACAGGAATGTCAGTGTTCTGCCATGGCCAGCGAAAAACCCGGATCTCATTCCCATTGAGCACGTCTGGGACGTGTTGGATCGGAGGGTGAGGGCTAGGGCCATTCCCCCCAGAAATGTCTGGGAACTTGCAGGTGCCTTGGTGGAAGAGTGGGGTAACATCTCACAGCAAGAACTGGCAAATCTGGTGCAGTCCATGAGGAGGAGATGAACTGCAGTACTCAATGCAGCTGGTGGCCACACCAGATACTGACTGTTACCTTTGATTTTGACCGCTCCCCCTTTGTTCAGATATTGCATGTTAAGTTTGCTAAATAATAAATGCAGTTGACAGTGAGAGGATGGTTATTTTTTTGCTGAGTTGATGTACTGTCTTGCACTTCAGTTGAATTCTCACTCCTATTAACATCAATTCATGACATAGTGAGAATGCCTGAAGTAGAGGCTGGGACTACGCCTTATGAGGAAAGTCATTAGAAATGTGGGGGTTTTCTTGTCTTGCGGCTAGGCTCCAACACATACGAGGAAGCTGCGGCCTACATCCAGTGTCAGTTTGAGGACCTGAACAAGAGGAAGGACACCAAGGAGATCTACACCCACTTCACCTGCGCCACCGACACCAAGAACGTCCAGTTTGTCTTCGACGCCGTCACTGACGTCATCATCAAGAACAACCTGAAGGACTGTGGGCTCTTCTAAGACCTGGATTTCATCGATGGAAGTTTTCTGGTAAGCCCACCTTTTTTTTTCGTTCCCTTTCTCCATCAATCTGTCCCTCTCTCTCCCTTCTCATCACTTCTCTATGTGCAACATAGCCCTGCCTACGCACTGCAGACAAATCAAATCAAATCAAATTTTATTTGTCACATACACATGGTTAGCAGATGTTAATGCGAGTGTAGCGAAATGCTTGTGCTTCTAGTTCCGACAATGCAGTAATCTAACTAACAATTCCAAAACTACTGTCTTGTACACAGTGTAAGGGGATAAAGAATATGTACATAAGGATATATGAATGAGTGATGGTACAGAGCAGCAAAGGCAAGATACAGTAGATGGTATCGAGTACAGTATGTACAAATGAGATGAGTATGTAAACAAAGTGGCATAGTTTAAAGTGGCTAGTGATACATGTATTACATAAGGATACAGTCGATGATATAGAGTACAGTATATACGTATGCATATGAGATGAATAATGTAGGGTAAGTAACATTATATAAGGTAGCATTGTTTAAAGTGGCTAGTGATATATTTACATCATTTCCCATCAATTCCCATTATTAAAGTGGCTGGAGTTGAGTCAGTGTCAGTGTGTTGGCAGCAGCCACTCAGTGTTAGTGGTGGCTGTTTAACAGTCTGATGGCCTTGAGATAGAAGCTGTTTTTCAGTCTCTCGGTCCCAGCTTTGATGCACCTGTACTGACCTCGCCTTCTGGATGATAGCGGGGTGAACAGGCAGTGGCTCGGGTGGTTGATGTCCTTGATGATCTTTATGGCCGCCTTCCTGTGACATCGGGTGGTGTAGGTGTCCTGGAGGGCAGGTAGTTTGCCCCCGGTGATGCGTTGTGCAGACCTCACTACCCTCTGGAGAGCCTTACGGTTGAGGGCGGTGCAGTTGCCATACCAGGCAGTGATACAGCCCGCCAGGATGCTCTCGATTGTGCATCTGTAGAAGTTTGTGAGTGCGTTTGGTGACAAGCCGAATTTCTTCAGCCTCCTGAGGTTGAAGAGGCGCTGCTGCGCCTTCTTCACGATGCTGTCTGTATGAGTGGACCAATTCAGTTTGTCTGTGATGTGTATGCCGAGGAACGTAAAACTTGCTACCCTCTCCACTACTGTTCCATCGATGTGGATAGGGGGGTGTTCCCTCTGCTGTTTCCTGAAGTCCACAATCATCTCCTTAGTTTTGTTGACGTTGAGTGTGAGGTTATTTTCCTGACACCACACTCCGAGGGCCCTCACCTCCTCCCTGTAGGCCGTCTCGTCGTTGTTGGTAATCAAGCCTACCACTGTTGTGTCGTCCGCAAACTTGATGATTTGAGTTGGAGGCGTGCGTGGCCACGCAGTCGTGGGTGAACAGGGAGTACAGGAGAGGGCTCAGAACGCACCCTTGTGGGGCCCCAGTGTTGAGGATCAGCGGGGAGGAGATGTTGTTGCCTACCCTCACCACCTGGGGGCGGCCCGTCAGGAAGTCCAGTACCCAGTTGCACAGGGCGGGGTCGAGACCCAGGGTCTCGAGCTTGATGACGAGCTTGGAGGGGTACTATGGTGTTGAATGCCGAGCTGTAGTCGATGAACAGCATTCTCACATAGGTATTCCTCTTGTCCAGGTGGGTTAGGGCAGTGTGCAGTGTGGTTGAGATTGCATCGTCTGTGGACCTATTTGGGCGGTAAGCAAATTGGAGTGGGTCTAGGGTGTCAGGTAGGGTGGAGGTGATATGGTCCTTGACTAGTCTCTCAAAGCACTTCATGATGACGGATGTGAGTGCTACGGGGCGGTAGTCGTTTAGCTCAGTTACCTTAGCTTTCTTGGGAACAGGAACAATGGTGGCCCTCTTGAAGCATGTGGGAACAGCAGACTGGTATAGGGATTGATTGAATATGTCCGTAAACACACCGGCCAGCTGGTCTGCGCATGCTCTGAGGGCGCGGCTGGGGATGCCATCTGGGCCTGCAGCCTTGCGAGGGTTAACACGTTTAAATGTCTTACTCACCTCGGCTGCAGTGAAGGAGAGACCGCATGTTTTCGTTGCAGGCCGTGTCAGTGGCACTGTATTGTCCTCAAAGCGGGCAAAAAAGTTATTTAGTCTGCCTGGGAGCAAGACATCCTGGTCCGTGACTGGGCTGGATTTCTTCCTGTAGTCCGTGATTGACTGTAGACCCTGCCACATGCCTCTTGTGTCTGAGCCGTTGAATTGAGATTCTACTTTGTCTCTGTACTGGCGCTTAGCTTGTTTGATAGCCTTGCGGAGGGAATAGCTGCACTGTTTGTATTCGGTCATGTTACCAGACACCTTGCCCTGATTAAAAGCAGTGGTTCGCGCTTTTAGTTTCACACGAATGCTGCCATCAATCCACCGTTTCTGGTTAGGGAATGTTTTAATCGTTGCTATGGGAACGACATATTCAACGCACGTTCTAATGAACTCGCACACCGAATCAGCGTATTCGTCAATGTTGTTATCTGACGCAATACGAAACATCTCCCAGTCCACGTGATGGAAGCAGTCTTGGAGTGTGGAGTCAGCTTGGTCGGACCAGCGTTGGACAGACCTCAGCGTGGGAGCCTCTTGTTTTAGTTTCTGTCGGTAGGCAGGGATCAACAAAATGGAGTCGTGGTCAGCTTTTCCGAAAGGGGGGCGGGGCAGGGCCTTATATGCGTCGCGGAAGTTAGAGTAACAATGATCCAAGGTCTTTCCACCCCTGGTTGCGCAATCGATATGCTGATAAAATTTGGGGAGTCTTGTTTTCAGATTAGCCTTGTTAAAATCCCCAGCTACAATGAATGCAGCCTCCGGATAAATCGTTTCCAGTTTGCAGAGAGTTAAATAAAGTTTGTTCAGAGCCATCGATGTGTCTGCTTGGGGGGGGATATATACGGCTGTGATTATAATCGAAGAGAATTCGAATTGAACTTGTGTTCGTATGTGTAGAGTGCTGGGGGATTGATGTTGGCGCTACATGGTTGAGGGCACATGTCTGACTGGTGGCTGCCATGAGTGCTCACAGTGCCAGTGTTGAGGACTTACAAACATATATTGTTTGACCATGCCATGATCATCTCCCAAACATCTTAATGGTGCAGAACATTTAATTAGACTCCCAAATCAATAGGGCTTCAAATGTCGCAACCACCAGTTTGATAGCTGAAACTGTTGGTACGTTGTCAAGGTTGGAGGTCACGTGTGTTGCGAAGCAGAGGATCAAGCCCAGAGGTTCGAGCCCAGTATGGGGACAGGGAGTGGAGGAAGCCAAACTGTTAGCAGCACACTGAGATCCGTTACACTAGCATGCTGCAGTCATAGCCAAGGCCGGTTTCAGGCAGGGTGCACGGTATTATCCACATTGCCAGTGTGCTAAACTAGAATGCTAGCTTTCCCAGATGGTGAAAGTTATCCACAGGAGCTCTTGTTGTCGTGTGTATCTCTACCTCCTGACGACTGGCATCCAACTTCAAACGTTTTAAAATCAGTTGACGGATTTGATTTGTAACAAGTTGAGCTGCTTCCAGGCTGCCTCAGAGATGCAGTTTAACCCTTTCATGATCAAACGCGTGTTAAATCTAATCAGCTGAAATCAAGGCCCTCTTGATTCGGGAGCCTAATCAAATGTTCTGCTCCATTAAGATGTTTGGGAGATGATCATGGCATGGTCAAACAATATTTTAAGGATATTTGAATGGAAGGCCGTTTGTACCGCCAAGCATACAATAAGATCTAATTGTGTCTATTTCTCTCTCTCACTCTTTCTCTATTTCTCACTCTTTCTCTCTCTAGGCGGTGAAAAGCCAGCATAATGTGCGTTTTCGGGGAGAAGTTCACAAGAATCTGATTGGGGAGAATCAATTATGGACCATTGCTGTACTATATGCCACTTTTAACAGATTTATTTATGTTTTTGTCTTGGAACAATTTGAATTAGCGTTTAAACATTTGTGTTGGATGTTTGTGTCGTTGTAAAATCATTTTCACACTTTTTTTTTTATTTTTTGGAAGAGCAAGCTTGTTTTATTTAGTTTGTTCCTTTTTTAAGCCCTCTCTAGAAAATGAAGCTTGCATTTTGGTGGAAATATTCCTTTTCTCCCTCCCCAATTGTTAGGGGAAAGGGATTTGAGCTCAGTTTGTTTGTACTTGTGCCTTTTGCATGTCCTTTTTCTCTGCAGTCACTGACCAAATTGCTATTTTTTTTGCCTGCTGAAATCGTTCCAACATAAACGGTGAAACGTTTCCTGAGGGATATTAACAATCTTTTGTGCACATTCCCAACCAATTTAGTGGCGAGATTCCTCGTGGTCCAAAGGTGTGTATGTGTGTCTCGATGGTGACCAACACAAGCCCTGCCCACAGGCTGTCCCATACTGACAAAGGGATGTGGTTTTTAACAGTACACCATATCCTATGTGTATCCAATATGAACCCTAGCTAGGTCAGGGAGCTTACGTTATGCTGTGTAATGACAGAATAGCTCAATCGGAGTCATATTTTACTGTATATTTTAAGATTTATTTAAGGTGGCTTCGGGGACTTGGTCTCTGCGAACACTGCAGAATCACAATTGTAAAGTAAAAATGAATGGGGAACAAGCACATGGTTATGGTCTGTAACCAGCCACAGCTGTCTGTGTGTTCTCCAACAGACAGGGAGCCTTTGTACACTCATTCCCTTATTTTGCTAATAAAACCCTTTACAAACCATTCAGTGAACCTGGCGTCTTCAGTGCTCTCCTGAGTTACAGTTGGTGAAAAGGTGGAGGGAGTCAACTTACTTCAGGTGAGTTTGAGCATTTCTTCTAGTCACCCTCATGTATTCATCCTTATGTCATGTTATCATTGTTATGTCATGTAGTCATCCTTATGTCATCATTTATGTCTTACCATCCCGTTTCTTCATTCCATGTTGATGTCACACTGGCTGCCATGTCCAGTTAGCTGGGAACCCCAAAATGAATTATTCTGTTTCACTTTAGTTTTACTGCACACGGTGTGACACACTTCACTGTGAAACAGAGGTATAACGGGAGTGATTTTCCCACCGGGCTAATTCCCAGTGTCTTTGTTCCTTAATTCTTTAACGTAGCGTAACATTTTTGAAATTCAAGTGTTGAGTGTTTGGCACAAACACATACAAAACACATCAGATCATAGTGTGTGTGATCAAGGAAACTGGCAAACTGGAGACAATTCTCCTTGTCTCTAGATTATTCTCCTCTGGTGGCATTTCCCTGTCTGTTTGAATATACATGTGGAGTGTGGCACTAATGTTGTTTGTTGGGTGTTGAATGATTGGCATCCTATTGTCATTGGGGTTGTGGGTGACTTGAGGAGAGGCAGAGTCTAGTCAGTGGCCATGGTGACATGTTTAGTCATAGTGATTTTTAAAAAAATGTAATGTCATTATCTCGTTTCTCTGATCTCATTAGCCAGATTACCCTGCAGGGCTATTGTTGGTTTGGGTTTTCGGGGGAAACAAAATGTGTTTGTGTAGTTTACAGGTTCTTTCATAACCTTTTGATGTAGCTTACAGTAACCTCCCACTGGGGTCACACTGGTTGAATCAACATTGTGTGTGTGTGTGTGAGATACACCTACTCAGTTTCCATATTGTGTGAGCTTGTTAAGATTAGCTGACAAATTTGTATTGGTCATAGATGTTATCCCAGAAACACTGTTTGCAATGTAAATGAGTTGGCACTATACATAGGCAGAGACCACCACTGTCCACTTCTGTGACACGCTCTTGTGCCTTCCCATATCCCAAGTCAGATCTGGGCCACCTCAGGGGAACCCAAGGAGGCATTGGGCTGGCACAGATGCCCCTTAGCAGCCACACAACCCTTCAACACTGTGTAGCGTTCACTACTTCTTCCATACATCCCTGGACAGATTGGAGATCCCCGGGTGGAAGACATTCTCAAAGGACTTTCTAAGCACTGGGTCAGGCACCATAGTTTGCATAATGTGTGCACATGATAGACACGCTGATTTGCATCTATAGATGTGCGCACATCACTGTGGCAGCGTGTCTGTGCGGGAAAGCTACATTTGCATAGTTTAGCTGTCATTACAATATGACAGAGAAGGAGGGAGAGACAGACGTGTGACGGACAGAGGGAGGAAAATGTGTTTATGTGAAGCGGGGCTCAGGGATTTGCATCCCGTGGGCGCCACGTTTGGCGGGAGATATTTTTAGCACCCCCGCAGCAGCTTCGGTGTGAAACACTGTAAAACAATAGTGACACTGTTAATGAATGGGTAACGCTGAAGAGCAGAGGGAGGTTGTTGTGTGTGTGACAGAACAATGGACACATTATTCCTGTGCTGCCTGGAACTGTACAGTGTTTACTCTTTGTTTACTGTGTCTGGTATCTCTGTATGAAGCAGCTGGCCGCAGGAGGGAGAAGACAGGCTTATCTGTGTGATCTGCTCCCGGTGGTGGTTGTGATGGACCGGCCACGTTGTTAAACTAGCCACACTTTGTCTGTCTGGCTGCCACCTCCAAGTCACTATGGGGTGCTGTATTCACTCGCACGTACACGCACACACAATCTGCAATGTTTTGCTTTCAGTCTACCAGTGTAGACACATTCACCATCATGCAAGGACTCACCCCCCCCCCCCCCCCCCCCCCACTCACACACATTGTTTGTATTACAACCTTGGGGAGCACCAACACACTTCTGCATGTCCATATAGAGCACAGCTGATTGGAGACTATAGTCAGTGCACAGCATCAGTGTGGCTATTAGCAATTCAAAACCAGTTAAGATACTATATGATACACCACTAAAGTGACATGAGAAAGAGAAATTGATCAATGTCACTTTCTAAAGCCTGGAAACTGTCCACAGCTGACCAACCCTGGTCTTACCAGTTCTACTGTTATTACCAATCAGAGGACCTGTTGTGTTTGGATGGTCTCTCTCTGTAACATTGTGGTGTGTGTGTGAGACGGTGCTTCCCTGAAGGATTTTAGTCTTTTCACAGATGTGTCATAGTTAGCGTGGCAGTCAATCAATTAGCTATGTCAAGAAAATAAATGTTGATTGGGAAGGTAGTTTTGCCAGCTGTCTATTTTTGTAGTAATCATGGCTGAAAACTGACCAGGGGCCCTGACCTCCAGGGGGCCCCCCATTTTCATTTTGTTAGTCAATCTCACTCGGATATCATTAACACGGCATTAGTCATGGCATAATGTGTAGAATTGCAGGGAATTAGCTTTAAAACTGAAAGCATTTCTCCACCCCACAAAAATGATTTTTAATGGCAATCGATTTTGTTCCCCACAAGGATAGTTAAACGTGTGTGTGTGTGATATCAATCTACTACTTTATCTGTGTGTTTGCTATACAGCCTTTGGTGACACTCCTTGCTTATCTTTTTTTCCCCAGCCCCCCACAACACGTCACCTGATCTTTGTTGCTCTTGTTCAGTCCCCACGACTCGCTTTCATCTTCGTCCTCTCCCCGTGATGTCATCGACGCTGGGCTCCATGGCAACAGGCAGAGATATTCCTTTAGACAGGCATTACCTTCAGCTCAGTGGAGAAGAGACGTGTTATAAATAGCTCCTGATGTTTCTATGTGTTGGGAAATGATGGGACGTAAGACGCCGTCGGTCGTCACCAAGCTATTTTCTGCATATTGAACATTGGGCCTTTGTGACGAAGCGGTCATGTGATTCTACGGGGCCAATTGAAGAATGACGCCGACCCAAGATTTAGTAAAAAAATATTTGTATTATCAATGACAGCACTTCTCCTTCAGTAGAGTACATGCATTGAGCCAAGAAAAGTGCTTCACGTAATCGTCACAACAGCATTGAGCAATGTTGTCATTTCCAACTTTTTTTCCAGTTCTTTTTCCAGTTCTCATTCATTCTCTCCTGTCCTTGACTGCTATGTGATAATACTTTAATTTAGTTTGATGCAGAAACACCAACAGATTCACTGATCACTTCTCCACTGCAGTGTGTGCCAAAATCTAGTAATGCGTGTGTACTACACTATGCCGCCACCACCACCCACATCAAATCCATAACACAGCGTGTGTGTGTGTGTGTGTGATAAAGAACCCATCTTCTCCGCAGGCCTCGGTGCAGAGAGCCCAGGGACCCAGATGTGTTTGGAACAGTTCCAGCTCTCACACCTCATCCACTCCTTGCTGCAGCCTGAACAGTAGTCCAGGGAGAGTTAGCTCTCTGTGCTTTGATATAAAATGCCTGGGATTAAACAGCCTTTGCAGACTTAACATTCCTGTGTGCCCACTGCCTGGGCTTACCAACAACCCATACCATACTTCGCTACTATGGCCTATTTATTGCCTTACCTCCTCACGCCATTTGCACACACTGTATATAGACTTATTTTTCTATTGTGTTGACTGTACGCGTGTTACTTCCATGTGTAACTCTGTGTTTGTGTCGCACTGCTTTGCTTTATCTCGGCCAGATCGCAGTTGTAAATGAGAACTTGTTCTCAACTAGCCTACCTGGTTAAATACCTGGTTAAATAAAGGTGATGCATGACTGGCTGGGGTAGGGGGGTGGTCATGGAGGGTCAAGGGTTACCTACCTCCGGACAGGAGTTTGTGCCCACCAGGCTGCCGCAAAGGCTTATGGAAGATGAAGTCCGGTGCCAGGCGGTGTAGTTTGGTTTACCACTATGGCTGCTCACTGGGCCACCGCTGAGGAACTCTCAAGCTCCCGCTCTCTGTCTGTCCGTGGGTGGGCCTCTGCTGATTTCCTGTGAATGAATCATTCATTATGCAAAAGATTATGGCTCATGTACTTATGTCCTACTTTGGAAAATGGTGCAATGGTGATGTCATGTATTTGTTTGTGTACTATGCTCATAGAAACCAAACTGTCCACTTTGTAAGGATGCTTGCGACCTGGCTGGTGTAACTATACCTCTCAGGCTGATGGCTACTGGAAGCCCTTTGGAGTTGGAGTCAGGTTTCTCCTTCCAGACAGTGATGGGTTGTACTCAGACCAGAGCACCTACTTCAGCCAGGCTAAGTAGCCTAATAGCCCACTGTACATATGATATGGAATGCCTTCTCTGACCATTGCTTCTTAAATTGCTTCTTCCGGTTATTGATGGTCATGCACCCATCAATAAATGGTTTGTGAGAACTGCCAAATCCCAATGAATAGATGATGAATTGAAAAACTCCAGGGCTGAGATGGATGACGCAAAGGGAATAGCAAATACATCTGGCAACACAGCAGATTGGCAAACATACTGTAAATTGAGAAATCACGTAACTAACAAAAACAAGAAGAAACTATACTATGGAACAAATTATGAATGATAGTCAAAAGCTCTATAGAGTACCTTAAATATAATTATAGGCAAGAAGAACAAACTAAATCTAGCCCCATCCTTCAAGCAGATGGCTTGTTCATAACAAAACCCTTAAATATTGCAACCACTTTTAATAACTTTTATTGACAAGATTAGCAAATTGGGATTTACATGCAAACAAATGCTGAGCCTAAATATTTATGCATAACGGACCAAGTAACGAACGACAAGCACTGTAGTTTTAAATAACGCAAAGTTAGTGTGGAACAGGTGATGGCAATAATATCATCAATAAGGACAAACCACCTGGTGCCGATAACATGGATGGTAAATTACTGAGGTTGGTAGCGGAATACATTGACTCCTAAACTCAGCAAAAAAAGAAACGTCCTCTCACTGTTTTTATTTTCAGCAAAATGAACATGTAAGTATTTGTATGAACATAAGATTCAAAAACTGAGACAAACTGAACAAGTTCCAGAGACGTGAAAGAAATGGAATAATGTATCCCTGAACAAAGGGGGAGGGGTCCAAATCAAAAGTAACAGACATGTATCTGGTGTGGCCACCAGCTGCATTAAGTACTGCAGTGTATCTCCTCCTCATGGACTGCACCAGATTTGCCAGTTCTTGCTGTGAGATGTTACCCCACTCTTCCACCAAGGCACCTGCAAGTTCCTGGACAGTTCTGGGGGGAATGGCCCTCACCCTCCAATCCAACAGGTCCCAGACGTGCTCAATGAGATTGAGATCCGGGCTCTTCGCTGGCCATGGCAGAACACTGACATTCCTGTCTTGCAGGAAATCACACACAGAAGGAGCAGTATGGCTAGTGGCATTGTCATGCTGGAGGGTCATGTCAGGATGAGCCTACAGGAAGGGTACCACATGAGGGAGGAGGAGGTCTTCCCTGTAACGTACAGCATTGTGCTTGCCTGCAATGACAAGCTCAGTCTGATGATGCTGTGACACCCCAGACCATGACGCACCCTCCACATCCAAATCGATCCCACTCCAGAGTACAGGCCTCGGTGTAACGCTCATTCCTTCAACGATAAACGCAAATCTGACAATCACCCCTGGTGAGACAAATCTGCGACTCGTCAGTGAAGAGCACTTTTTGCCAGTCCTGTCTGGTCCAGAGATGGTGGGTTTGTGCCCGTAGGCGGTGTTGTTGCCGGTGAGGACCTGTTGAGGACCTGCCTTACAACAGGCCTACAGGCCCTCAGTCCAGCCTCTCTCAGCCTAATACGGACAGTCTGAGCACTGATGGAGGGATTGGGCATTCCTGGTGTAACTCGGGCATGTTAATTACCTGTTTATGGTTCATTGAACAAGCATGGGAAACAGTGTTTAACCTCTCTGGTACCAGTGGGACGGTAGCATCCCTCCTCGACAACAGCCAGTGAAATTGCTGGGTGCCAAATTCAAAACAGAAATATCATAATTAAAATTCCTCAAACATCATTTTAAAGATAAACTTCTTGTAAATCCAACCACAGTGTCCGATTTCAAAAAGGCTTTATGGCGAAAGAACACCATGCTTTTATTTGCGCCTAGTCACAGAAAACCATACAGCCATTTTCCAGCCAAGGCGAGGGCTCACAAGTCAGAAATGGCGATTTAAAAAAAAAAAAATTAATCACTCACTTTTGATCTTCATCAGATGGCACTCACAGGACATCATATTACACAATAAACGTGTTTTTTTTGTTAATATTTGTTCATCTTTATTTCCAAAAACCTCAGTTGAAATTGTCTCAAACAAACATCTGGTGACATTTCAGAGAGCCACATCAAATTACAGAAATACTCATCATAAACATTGATGAAAAATACAAGCTTTATACATAGGATTAAAGATAAACGTCTTGTTAATCCAGCCGCTGTGTCAGATTTCAAAAAGGCTTTACGGTGAAAGCACACCATGCGATTATATTAGGTCAGTGCCTAGCCACAGATAACATACAGCCATTTTTCAACCAAGGAAAATCAGAAATGGCGTTAAAATGAATCACTTACCTTTGATCTTCATCTGGTGGAACTCCCAGGTCTCCATGTTAGACGATAAATGTTTGTTTTGTTTGATAATGTCCCTCTTTATGTCCAAAAACCTCAGTTTTGTTGGTGCGTTTAGTTCAGTAATCCAAAGGCACAAAGCGCGCTCTCAACATCCAGACGAAAAGTCAAAAAAGTACAATAAAAGTTTGTAGAAACATGTCAAACGATGTTTAAAATCAATCCTCAGGTTGTTTTTTGTCATAAATAATCAATATTTCAACCGGACAAAATCTACGTCAATAGAAAAGGATAAACAAATGCGCGCTCCCGATCACACACTGGACTTATGTCTGGAAATTTCCACTGTCCACTCATTGAAAGTGCTGTATCTCCCTCATTTTTCAAAGATGTAGAAGAAGCCATAGAGATCGTGAACTGGGTCCTAAGTATTTGTATGGTGGATAGGCTTTCAATGGAAAACCAGCCTTTCAAAATAATAGTACTTCCTGGTTGGATTTTCCTCACGTCTTCGCCTGCCATATCAGTTCTGTTATACTCAGACATTATTTTAACAGTTTTGGAAACTTTAGTGTTTTCTATCCAAATCTACAAATTATATGTATATCGTAGCTTCTGGGACTGAGTAGCAGGCAGTTTAATTTGGGCACGCTTTTCATCCAAAATTCTGAATGCTGCCCCCTACCCTAGTGAAGTTAAACCCTTTACAATGAAGATTTGTGAAGTTATTGGATTTTTTTTTTTATTGGATTTATTGGGTCCTGAAAAAGGGACGTTTCTTTCTTTGCTGAGTTTATTTGCCAGATCTTCAATTTAAGCCTAGAAGACTGAGTGTGCTCTTGGGCCTGGAGGGCCTGAGGGCACAGGTCATTACGAAGGTCATTCCGCTGCTCAAGAATAGCAAAGCACCCTGTTTTTAATGGTTCAAACAGCTGACCAATCACCCTGTTCACGGTGTTTAGCAAACTTTTGAAAAAATACTACAAGGATATTTTACGTTTGAAAAAACTATCATTGATCATAACCTACTGCCGGAAAAGGTAGGTGTTATGGATTTCCATCCTCTGTCTTGTCATGGATGGAGAGTTGCCTATCTAATAGAACAGTGTTTTCTTTTATGGAAGCCTCAAATTGGCTACAGGTTAGGCAAGGTAATTTGTAAAGTGACTATGCATAGATAATAAACAGTGAATAGCAGCAGTGTAAAAACAAAGTGGTGGGGTGGGTGCATTGTTTTCTGTTTTTACTAATGACCTTCCACTGACCTTGAATAAAGCCTGTGTCTATGTACGATGACGACTCAACAGTATACACATCAGCTACAACAGTAAAATAAATAACGGACATCTTTAACAGAGCTAGAGTCAGTTTTAAAATGTGTCACTAGCAATAGCGTCGTGACTTTACATTCAATAATCTGATTACTGTTATTTATTTAATCAACTATGCTTAATTGTTACCCAATTTTAAATGAATCATGTAACGATTAACTCATTAGGATTTGGGGCACCACGAGAGCGGTTGTTTTAGAGTTTAATTCGGGAGTTGGTAACTCCTTAAAGGTCTTTTCCTATCACATCCATAAAACAATCATGACCTCTTATCAGTCGTAACCTCATGCATCTGCAAAAGCCCAGCCTTAATCATGATTCAGTACTACACAAATTGGTTTATTTATTTATTAACTTAGGGACCTGTTTCTCGTGTTAATGGACCGACAACATATGGTGGCTTGTTACACAGAGAATAAAGAGGTGAGAGAGAAAAGGCGACACTTATCGTTGATACATTTTAGAACTATTCTCACAGTAATAATTTACTTTGCACATGAACCGTCGCCCATTTTGGAGTAAAAAAATCATGAATGTATTTACATGTGAATGCCTTCTCTGTCGGAACTAGCCCTCCTTAGGAAGGGTGATAGGTTGGCCTTTCAGCGGCACGCTTGTAAGGCTTGGATTGTCCGAAAGGGTCCGGACCCATCTCTTCTACTGTTGTTCACTCTGGAAGATGCTCCTGGGAAGATAGCTAGCCATGTCGATGGTTCCCTCAGGGTGATGAGAGTAGTGTACTAAGGTGATCTGAGAAGAGTAGTAAAGCAGGATTTGAAGAGCAGTAGGATGGTCCCACCTTAGATTCTCTTTTTTAGATATTTGACTCAAGACAGCTAATCCGTCATACCAGTGATTGTCCGAGAGGAGTTTTCTCCTGTCTCCACCTCGTGTTGATAGTCAGTTTGCACCCCGTTACACGTGCAGCTGCAGCCTGGCGATGTTTTGGTCTAGTCTGGGAGGTAAGTTTATTTCCTTCACCTCGTCTTGAGGTTCAAAGTTTCAACATAGCTCCACGCTTTTCTGGTATAATGTTAATTTCTGTTACCAACCCTTTTTTGCACTCTGGCCGAAGGGACGTTTCCGTCAGTCTGACATCACTCGGCGTGGCTTCTAACTATGCACAGTTTATAGGAGAGAGATTCTCTTATACCTCCTAAAATCACATTCCCATCTTATCAAAAATACGTAGACAACGTTGAGGATGGATACTTGACAGATAAAGGGGACTTATTTTCCAAGTTACAGTATTTCCTTTAACTTTTTTAATGACATCGCAAAATAAAAACCAATATGACAGTTTTCTATAGATAATTTCTGATCAGTCCCTACGTTCTTATGTTAGAAATATTGTTCCAATATTCACTTTAGAATGTGTTAGAGATTCGGAGGGAAGACTGTTAACAAAAATATTATTTTGGTTAATGCTGGTGGGGAAAACCCTAGATCCCCTCTCCTTTAATTTATGACAGGGTGTGAGCTGTGGAACCGGCAGTAATTCCCTCCTCCACTCTTCTCTGGGTGACAGAGGGTCTGGTTATTGTCGTCCATTGCCGAGCTGATCTGACCCATTCAGATCCTCACAGGCCAGTCATGACAATATGCTGGTGCTAAATAGCTCAAACTAAAAACATCTTATTTCGGACAAATCAAACCTAAACCTCATCTACATCTATTATTGAATAATGTGGCCATTGAGCAAGTTGAGGAGACTAAACTGCTGGGTGTAACCCTAGATAGCAAGCTGTCATGGTCAAAATGTATGGACTCAATGGTTGCTCTGCTTTCTTGACATCTCGATCAACCAGACAGGTCCCACAGGCCCTAGTTTTGTCGGACCTATACTACTGTTCAGATGTGTGGTCAGGTGTGGCAAAGGACATATGCAATGTGAAGTTGGTCCAGAACAGAGCAGCACGTATTGCACTTAGATGTACACGAAGGGCAAATGTCAACATGCATGTAAATCTCCCCTGGCTCAAAAGTTGAGGAGACACTGACTGCATCACTATTGGCCTTTGCAAGTTGTTGAAGGTACCGAACTGTCCATTCAAGCTGTTTGCACACTATTCAGACACTCATCGGGTTCCAGACAAGAGATGCAACCAGAGGTCTTTTTACAGTCCCCAGGTCAAGAACAGAGGCTGGGAAACACACAGTATTAAATAGTGCCATGACGACATAGAACTCTCTGCCACCCCAGGTAACTCAAGCTTGCAATAAAACCAGATTCAAAAACAGGACTCGCCTGGTTGTCTTGAGATGAATGCACTAGCTGTGTGTCGCATCTGGATGGGAGCCTCTGCAAAATGGTCAATTGTAACAAATGTAGTGCTATGTATTTTATTTGTTGTTTTGATTCCTGTTTGGACCCCAGGAAGAGTAGCCACTGCTGCGGCAGCTGCTAATTGGTGATCCTAATAAATACTACTGCTTGAAGGCTCCTTTTAAAACGGGCCTAAAGACCTTTCTCTTTAGAACGGCCTTCTGTTGATAGCTATGCTACTTGGTGTCCTTGTCCCGTGTAGCGTCAGCTGTCTTCTTTGTGTTGTTTTACCCTGTCTAGTTGTTTCCATTTTCTTTCTGTTTCTTTTACAATGCTCTATAATGAAAAGCGCTTTACAAATTTAAATTGTTCAAAACATCCAGTACAGTAAAGGAGGATAATGGCATTGCTAATTCTAACACGTAGATCCTTAATTAATATTCATCCTCTATACATCATGAATAGATGGGGCCTAATGGATGCATGGAGCCAGAGAGAAACCCATCTATATTTCAGAAGATAATTGGCCATTTAGAGCCACTGGAACCTGATGCCTAATTCAAAGGAAAAATCTTCCCAAGGCAAAGCAGAAATCAATAGGCTACCGTTACATAACACAGAGACAGTAATTATCAACCCCTCTGTCCAGCTCCCACGTCTATTTTAATGTCTGGAGCAATTTACTTACATTATTTGTGGCATTGCATGATTGTTTACGGGCCTCTGGTGATTTTTCTGGAAGAGTTGTCTGTCAACCTGGTGTCAGGTACATACGTAACATCTTACTACATAGCATACATAGTAACATCTTACTAAAAGCGGTGTTATGTATTAATTTGTGGATGTCCATGCATTTCGTATGATATGAATTACAATTCATATGATACGTTACAAAATTAGCAAAAGGTACAATATGTTATGAATTTGAAAATGTATGATATGTAAAAAATTGGTTGTGGTTAACGTTAACTAGGTGGCTAATGTTAGCTAGTCTAGGGGTTAGGGTTAAGGATAGGAGTTAGGATAAATGGTTAAGGGAAGGGTTACCGAACACGATAAGTAACTAAAAGGTTGTAAGTTGAAAAGTTGCTAAAATACTGAAGTTATCTGTGATGATTTGAAAACACAACATTTGGTTTGCTAGACATTCACATTATGTGTCCAACCAACTACCCTCCTTTTGTTTTTTCCTTAAATGTTTAGTGTAAGATGTTGGGGGGTGCTAAGCTGAAATATGGAATTGTTTTAAGACTGGATAATTTAGCAAATTTAACTTATTTGCTAAAATATTGATTTTGGGCATTACTACTAAAGCCCATAGAAACGCATTGAAGAACATTCATAAATTGCAAAAAGGAGAGTACATTTTTTTTTATCATAGGACAAGGTTAAGTGTCTGTCCCCGAAATCTCAGGAAATATATACAGTGTGTATGTACAGTGTGTATGTATGTATGTATGTATGTATGTATGTGTTTGTATATATACAGTGGGGCAAAAACGTATTTAGTCAGCCACCAATTGTGCAAGTTCTCCCACTTAAAAAGATGAGGCCTGTAATTTATCATATGTACACTTCACAACTATGACAGACAAAATGAGGGAAAAAAATCCAGAAAATCATGTTGTAGGATTTTTAATGAATTTATTTGATTAAAGGCCAAGTCCATATTACGGCAAGAACAGTTCAAATATGCAAAGAAACGACAGTCCATTACTATTAAGACATGAAGGTCAGTGAACTTCGAAAGTTTATTCAAGTGTATTTGCAAAAACCATCAAGCGCTATGATGAAACTGGCTCTCATGAGGACCACCACAGAAAAGGAAGACCCAGAGTTACCTCTGCTGCAGAGGATAGGTTCATTAGAGTTCACTGCACCTCAGATTGCAGCCCAAATAAATGCTTCACAGAGTTCAAGTAAGACGCATCTCAACATCAACTGTTCAGAGGAGACTGTGTGAACCAGGCCTTCATGGTCGAATTGCTGCAAGGAAACCACTACTGAAGGACACCAATAAGAAGAACAGACTTGCTTGGGCCAAGAGACACGAGCAATGGGCATTAGACCGGTGGAAATCTGTCCTTTGGTCTGGAGTCCAAATTTGAGATGTACTACCGTTCTAAAACTTTTGACCGGTATTTAACCCCTTTTTTGGTTAGGCACCAAACTACCTTCATACTTCCATTTATTTTTGAAACCGGTACCAGTTACATTCAGACTAGTCCTGTGACACTTGTGGAGGGCGTTGAGCACCTCCACAGGCGCTACAGAGGGTAGTGCGTACGGCCCAGTACATCACTGGGGACAAGCTTCCTGACATCCAGGACCTATACACTAGGCGGTGTCAGAGAAAGGCCACAAATTGTCAACGACTCCAGTCACCCAAGTCATAGACTGTTCTCTCTGCTTCCGCACGGTAAGCAGTACCGGAGCACCAAGTCTAGGACCAATAGGCTTCTTACAGCTTCTACTCCCAAGCCATAAGACTCCCGAACAACTAAACTAATCAAATAGCCACCCGGACTGTTTACATAGTCACTTTACAAATGACCTCGATTAACCTGTACCCCCGCACATTGACTTGGTACCGGTAACCATTGTGTATATTGCCTCATAATTGTTGTGTAATCAATGTTGATTTTTACTTTAGTTTATATAGTAAATATTTGTATGAACTCTTTCTTGAACTGCATTGTTGGTTAAGGGCGTGTAAGTAAGCATTTCACAGTAAGTTCTACACCTGTTGTATTCGGCGCATGTGACGACGTTTGGTTTGAAGACCAATTTTCAGGATGTCTGAAAAACACAGCTCTGCCACCTTTCACCGCAGATACAGAAGTGTGTTACTGGAAGATGAGGTGGATTGAGACGCATGCAATGCAAAACAACTGATATCTCTAGCTTCAACTGACTGACTTGATGGGGATTTTTTTTGTTATGTAACTTAGATTGATGCAGCAGTGTGTTAGTCGACTCTAGAGGGTTGCAAACGTCTGCCTTATGTAACCATGCCAAACGTAACATATCATACTGATGTGAGTGACCCAGATTTATATTTACTATGGTACGTCTAGGCTATGAGACCAGGCTGTGTCTGTAGAACTGAGCAGAGTTCTGAGGGAGTGAAAGAGAGAGAGGATTGGGGTGTTACTGTAAACCATTCACTGAGTGCTCAGGGTGTCTAGCACTTAGGCTGCTGCTAATGGTGGGTTTGGGTCCTTTCCAAGGTAAAACTACAGTAATCATACTGTTCTGAGTCTGATAATGAGGTGCAAGGATTGCTAAGTATTTAGCCTGAAATCAAGGTTTGAGATGGATTGAAATAGATTGGAACTTTCACACTTGTTGTTCTACAGTATAGTTTTACAGTTTTAGACAGGCTTGAACAATGGCTGTGGACTCGACAGCAGACCTGACTCATAGGCTATGGCACCCCCTGGAGCCAGACTACTATAGCACCCCCTGGAGTAGAGAGATGTAACCTCTCGCTGTATGTAATTAAAGGCACGGCTATGCTATCGTCATCAGCATGACAGCATTGATTTTTCTCACTAAAGGATTGGCCAATAAGTGCTGATGTAGCCATAACAAAGCTGCATCATTATCACTGGAGCAGTCAACCAATCCCAAGAATGAAGTGCCAATAATTATCATTCTCTTCAAAATATGTATTTTTAAATTTTTGTCAAGTTATTTTTATAGTTGCATTTTTATAATCTATTCAGTGGACAAGATGGATATTTCAAGAAAAAGTGTATATTTAGTTAACAATGGGATCTCGGACCCAACTGGTCTGTGAAGTAGTGTTGAATGGTTATTAACAGCTCCCGTGTCTTTTCAATAGTTCTATAATGTGCTCTGACTAATGAGCGTGGTGATTGAGACTGCACGGCCGTCTCCTCCAATCCCAACTCGCATCAGAACTGTAAACTCTTATTAAATCCCTCTCACCCTTCTGTAACCACCTTGGAATAATTGCTTTCTGTTTGCAGAGATGCTTCCTGCTATTCACAGGACCTATTCATGTGTTAACAGGAAGCCATCTTTCTGTCTTCATCATTTTTTGATGAGAAGGCTGTTTTTCAGTGTGAGGGTTGAAGGAAATGGTTTGTGTGAGATTAGATTGATAACGACTTCAAAGGAAGATGATGGTTTAGATTCACCGTCCAAATAGGATTTCATTAAACTTTTGTCATCCTGAACACAAAAATAACCTTCAAACAACATAACAGCCTTTTAGGGGGAATTGAGAAGGAGATGCTAATGCATGGTAAGGATCTACTAATGGTCCACCCTGTGGGTTTCCTAACCATTAATTAGTCTCTAGGGCTGCAGTGTGGTGAGTGGAAAGGACTCAATGCAATTAATGGAAACGACTAAAACGCTTGTTTTAAAAATAGCTTTACGAAGTAAATTGAAACCAAGCCAATGTCAGACAAGCCCCCCCCCCCCCCCCCCCCCCAAGCTATGGTGGGCTGTTGCAAATAGAACTGCAGTTAGTCAGAAGAACTATGATCAACGCCTTTACAACAATATCTTGTCACTATCTTATTGAAGCAAGTCTCATCAGAATCATATCTCATCAGAATCATATCTCATCAGAATCAAACCATGTCAACAGGCAATAAACACATTCAGCCCGTTCTGCTAAACAGACCATTAGGCTACTGAAATGTGTGTACCATTCTGGCCATAACTGGGCATGAATGAGAGGGCTAAAGGTGTGTAAGTCAGGGTTATTTCAGGGAGTTATTTAGACCAGACAGGGTTGGGCTATTTGCTTGCAGGGTGCTCACATCGTCCTAGGCAGTTGACCCTCATCTTGGCCAGCCAGAGCGGAGTAGTAATCTACAGATGGCTATTTAAAGCCTCCTATCTGAGCCCGCTCTGGCTCTATGGCATAGCAGCCCTCTCCATATCATAAGGACCCTGTTGCCAGTGGAAACGGCACATCAACCAAGGACGTGCATGGGAGCCAACAAACGCTGGACACCACAGCCTCTTTGTGAGAACAGGGGTGTATTTACTGGGAACCAAATGTAAGTAAATGGGACGAAACAGAGTGGAACCTACCTTCATTCACCAATAGACTTGTTTTTGTTTCAACGCTTTACTACGGTTCGCTACAGTGTGCATTAATGCATACACCCGTTTGCCACAGTATCATTTAAATTCCTCATACGTGTTCCAGCTGAAGGTCTGAAGTGGAATTCTTCACAGGATTGTTTGTGGTGAAAAGTGGTTGAGAAAATGAACAGATGTCCCTTCACTTGATAAGGAACAGTTTCAGTGGTTGTCATGAACACCAGTCAACATGTTTACACGTCACGCTGCACGGCAAAATGGTACGCCAACTATAGACTTGGATTTGGTTGATTGTGTGGTAGCCTACAATCCCAACCAACAGAAGCTTTGCTTGCTCCAGATGGGAAGCATGTGGAATGTTGTATTTGTCTCCCACAGCCCTCCTTATCGATTACAGCTCCACAATACCCACTTGTTTCCCACAAAGGGAATCATGTCTTACTGTTTGTCAATCAACATATTTTATTCTGTTCACAGGATTACACGCACAGCATAATGTGTACATCACACAGTGTACAAACATTAGGAACACCTGCTCTTTCCATGACATAGCCTGACCAGGTGAATGCTATGATTGATGTCCTTATTGATGTCACCTGTTAAATCCACTTCAATGAGAGTAGATGAAGGGGAGGAGACAGGTTAAAGAAGGATGTTTAAGCATTGACACAGATGGTGTATGTGTGCCATTCAGAGGGTGAATGGGCAAGACAAAATATTTAAGTGCATTTGAACAGGATATGGTAGTAGGTGCCAGGCGCACCGGTTTGTGTCAAGAACTGCAAAGCTCCTGGGATTTTTGCGCTCAACTGTTTCCCGTGTGTATCAAGAATGGTCCACCAAGCCTCCCCAGTGGCGCAGACACTGTATCGCAGTATTGTGGCATCACTACAGCCTGGGGTTCGATCCCATAGGGCGGCGCACAATTAGCCCAGCGTTGTCCGGGTTAGGGAAGGGTTTGGCTGGAGGGGGGGTTTTACTTGGCTCATTGTGACTCCTTGTGGCATGGCTCATAGTGACTCCTTGTGGCGTGGCGGGCGCTTTCAGGCTGGCTTCGGTCGTCAGGTGAACTGTGTTTCCTCCGACACATTGGTGTGGGCGGGTGTTAAGAAGCGCGGTTTGGCGGGTCATGTTTCGGAGGATGCATGACTCGAACTTCGCCTCTCACGAGCCCGTTGGGGAGTTGCAGCGATGAAACAAGATCATAATCACAAAATTGGGGAGAAAAATGTTAAACAAATAAAAATAAAAATTGTCCACCACCCAACTTGACACAACTGTGGGAAGCATTGGGGTCACCATGGGCCAGCATCCCTGTGCAATGCTTTCCACACCTTTTGTAGAGTCCAGGCCCTGGCAAGTTGAGGTTGTTCTGAGGGCATAAGGGGGGTGCAACTCAATATTAGTAAACTGTTCTTAATGTTTGTACTCTATATTTCATGGACTGTCTGCTTATATCTTAGCCACTAGATGGCAGTATGGGCTCTTCACTCCCTCAGCCAAGTCTATTTGAATTTCCATTTTAAAAGTCAAAGACATATCCCTTGAAATGTGCTCGGATTTGCTTTGCTTCTAACATTTCCTGTGTGCCAGTCTGAGAGAGACTGAATGTGGAAGTTGATGCTTGGGCATGTAACAGATGCCCTCCTTCACATCATCAAATATACATTTGGGGCGGCAGGTAACATAGTGGTTCGAGCGTTGGACTAGTAACCGAAAGGTTGCTCGGTCGAATCCCCGAGCTGACAAGGTAAAAATCTGTCATTCCGCCCCTGACCATTGTTTCTAGGCCAGCATTGTAAATAAGTATTTGTTCTGACTTGCCTAGTTAAATAAAATAAATATAATATATATATATATACACACACATGATGAGATTACTGTACCTGTTGAGCAATAGACAAATGTTCATGGCTCATGTAAACAAACAAACAAACAGGAAGCATTGGTTGAATATGATCCAGATTACCCAATTTATAGTTACATTCAAAATATAATGCAGAGGTAGGCTATCTGAGCCCGCTCTGGCTTTCTGGCATAGCAACCCTCTTTCCATGTGATAAGGACACTGGTTGCCCGTGGAAACGGCACATCAACCAAGGATGTGCCCCCCCCTTGGGAGCATGTTTTTGATTTGACACAGCTGATTCAAATAACCAACTATCAAGCTTTGATTATTTTAATCAGCTGTGTAGTGATAGGGCAAAACCCAGAATGTGCACGGGGAGAGGGAACCTCTGCTCGACTGGACACCACAGCCTCTCTGTGGGAACAGGAGTGTATTCGCTTGGAACCAAATGGAAACAAACGGGGAGGGACCTACCTGAATTAGCCAAAAGAAACTAGTTCGAAACAGTTTGCTATGGTTCGTTACATAGTGCACTAATGCATGTACCCATTTGCTGCAGTATCATTTCATCACAGTAGATGTGTTCCAGCTAAAAGTCTGAAGTGGAATTCTTCATAAGGTTGTTTATTCTGGTGGAAAGTGGTTGAGAAACTGAACAGATGTCCATTAAATAAGGAACGACATTTCAGTGGTTGTCATGTAAACCAGTTTACACTTCAAGCTTACAAGAACACTTGACGGGTTATGTCAGACCCTTAGAAAAATCTGTTTATCTCTGCAAGACAAAAATGTTATGCCAACTATAGACTCTGATTTGATGGATTGTGTGGTAGCCTACAATCCCAACCAACAGAAGCTTTGCTTGCTCCAGTGTGCATCAGCAGCACCAGTTACTTAAATAAAAAAACGCTCAATATTTTCAAATCAATTATTTAGCAGTGGTTCTCATCTTACCTGTAGTTTCAACAAGTGACTATTGTGTCCTGTTGATCCCATCGAGTGTGCGTGTGCGTGCGATCAGTCGGTGTAAACAGCCATTGAACCGTATGTGGAGTGTAGTATTTGTCTCCCACAGCCCTCCTTATCGATCTGATTACAGCTCCACAATACACACTTGTTTCCCACAAAGGCGATCATGTCTTACTGTTTATCAATCAATCCACAACAGCATCCCATTTCTGAGAAATTGTCCTTGGACTGTCAGACACTCATTGAAAACCCTGTCACAGGTGCAACACAGGGCTGAGAATGAGACGGACAATGTATTGTTTTAGTGTGCAGGACACATCTCAAAAAGGAATATGGATACGTTCCAAATGGTACCCTATTCCCTGTATACTGCACTATTTTGGACCAAGACCCATAGGGATATACTGTAGGGTGCTATTTGGGACAGCCTGTGAGTTGTTTCAGTGCGCTGGCCACATTTTGAAAATAAATTGCATTCTGATGCAATCTGTTCTCTGCCCGCATTTTAGTAATTAGAAAATCATATTAAATGGATTAAGCCGTGGCTGGCTCTAGGCGGTGATAATATCTTATTATGGCTATGAAATGTATCTTAAATCACATGGTGATAGGCCAGTCACATGGCTGGGGCTGTACAGGGGACACAGATCAATAGGAGACGATCTAGTCTGTTTTGGTAATGGCGGTGTGGAGATGCTGCTGAATCGATGATACACTCATCCACTGCCCCGGGGGAATACGGGGAACGCTCAGCGTCATACCGTGTTTACAAGTGTGTGTGTGTGTGTGTGTCACAGTGTTTACATAGATGTGTGTAACATATATTCCCCTATTATATTCTGTTCTCGGGATTACACACACAGCATAGTGCATGCATTTCATAGCCTACCTGCTTATTTCAGCCACCTTCACTCCCTCAGCCAAGTCTATTTGAATTTCCATTGACGTTTCAGAAGTTGAAAACCTAATCCCTGAAAAATTGCTCTGATTTGCTTTGCTTCTAACATTTCCTGTGTGACAGCCAGAGAGAGACTGAATGTGGAAGGTGATGCTTGGGCATCAGTCAACACCAAGTGTGCGGTTGGCCTCTTACTGAGAGGGCTTGTAATAGAGACCTTCCTTCACATCATCAAATATACATGATGAGATTACCTGTTGAGCAATAGGTAAGTGTTCATGGCTCAAATACAGGTAAACGAACAAACAGCAGTCATTGGTTGAATATGATCCAGGTGTCCCAACTGAAAGCCTACCTTTGCTTTATATTTGGAATGTTACAGTACAGCCTTCCTTTCTGAGTCGGTACTCCACCCACCCTTTCAGAGAGATTTCACACCAGACCCGAGGTCCTTCAGAGGAGGAGAGAATGGATTTTCGCTTGAGTTCTCTGTTCTCGTAGGTCGTCTCTGAGAAGGAAAAGGTTAAACGCTCTGCCTGCAAAGAGCGAGCGAGAGAGAGCTGCATCTGTTGATTTAGCCAGGAGTCTGGCTGCTAGTGGCCAACGTGTTTCATGGATCAGTGGAGCGCGAGGGGAACATGCGTTGTGTTCAGTAGTGAGCACACACACAGACAGAGAGGATAAGAGCAGTAGAGCCCACACCATGCCTGACACACAGGGACAAGGGCAGGCTTGTTGATATCGATGTGGTTGTGGGTATGCACTTTGTGTCTATGTGGTTGACTGTTACTTCTGTGTAGTGCTTCATTTTCTAATCATCTCCCTCGGGCTGTAATGACATGGTGTTAAATATGAGCAGCTTGTGTTAACAGTATGGATTACTCCCTAAAAGCAATTAGCATAGTATGCAGCAGTGAAACAGCCTTTGTACCTCCAAGTATACAATAAGATCTAATGGTGTCTCTCTCTCACTCTCGCCTCTACTCTCTCACTTCTCTCTCGCCTCTCTCTCTCGCCTCTCTCTCTCGCCTCTCTCTACTCTCTAGCCTCTCTCTCTCTACTCTCTAGCCTCTCTCTCTCGCCTCTCTCTAGCCTCTCTCTCTACTCTCTAGCCTCTCTCTCTACTCTCTAGCCTCTCTCTCTAGCCTCTCTCTCTCTACTCCCTGGCCTCTCACTCTCTGCTCTTCTCTTTTTGCCTCGTTCGCTCACTCTCTTCCACACACTCAATTCTTCTCTCTGTATCACCTCCCTCTTTTCTCCTTCATCTCTCCCTAGATAGATTGGTCACTTTAGATAGAATCATCCCAGTGCACGATCCATCTCTCAACCAATCAGGTCTAGATTGACCTATCCAGCATACCGCCACATACACCTCAGCTGTACCCCTCACAGCTCCTTGACAGAGACAGCAGTGTGTGTGGGTCTGGGAGAGAAAGTCTTTAGAGCCTGCCAGTGTAGAACTCAGTGGAGTGAGAATCCGTTAGTTGGCAGCGGCACAGACGAGGCAGATGCAGATCTGTGATGAGAGTTCTGGAGGAAAGGCAGAGATTTAAGAGGGAGGAAGGTGGAAAGAAAATGGATGCCAGTGAAAACTCTGGCACCGTTTCGTCCTGTTGGTGTGGATTGAAATGGAGCTGCCCTGTGACTGCTGTTCTGGGGTTAGTGTATGGCTGTACTGTTAATGATCCCCTATGTCACTTCTAATCTCAACGGATTAGTGCACTGAGACTCAGACTGGCAGCCCTCTCTCTCTCCCTCTCTCTCTCCCACTGGAGGAAAGTCAAGGATAGAAGCAGACAGGCATCAGGAGGGGAATAAGGACTTGAATAACACATCACTATGCAAAGCCAGTAGCAAGTGGACACACACACACACACACACACACACACACACACACACACACACACACACACACACACACACACACACACACACACACCTTTGAGACAACTCTGCCTCTCTGCACCTCATGTTGTAATGGATGCATGTCATGGACCCTGTCTATCTACCTCTGTGAGTGAGGCTACACAGGGGAGAGGCAGACAGACATCCCTGAGAGGGAACAACCTTGACAGGGCTCTCTCTTAAATCAGACTTTGACTGAAGGCACTGTCTTTTCCCCACTACTAAGCCTCAGGGCTTTTTGGCCCAGAGATCCCCACTCCTGCACTTGAATAAAGCCATGTCACAGCTAAGGGCCTCGAACAGTCCAAACAGGGCCCTGGCTGTCAGAGTCCATGCTTAGCAAGAGACACTGTGTTCTTTAGGATATAGTGGAGCTGATGAGGACAAGTTGAATATCCAAGGACAGGAGAGCAATGTAGCGTGCTTGTCATTCTGTAACCATTTACATGTGTGTTTTCCACACGGTTTGATCTGCCTATACTGTAGAACTTGATAAACCATCAATTTCAGGTCATTATGTCTGTTTTTGCATCAAGAAGATAACAAACACACACACACACACACACACACACACACACACACACCCTCTTATCTGCCTCTACACATTTTTTTTCTCATTCTGTGATGATCTACAGGACGAAGTATTCCAAAAACAACAAATGGGAAAAAAACTGATTATTTATTTTTCTGGATAATGAAAAGGGAAAATTTAGTCTGGAGCCTCCGACAGAAGGTCTGTAAGGATTCATCTCAATTCAGTCATCAGTAGGTACAGAATGGTGAAGATTCCCTGCTAGACGAGTGGGAAGAGGAGGAGGAGAGGCTGAGCCAACATAATCACACAGAGAGATCAATCTGACACAGCATAGCAACCAAGCAGCCTTGGTAAATAACAAACGTAGCCGCAAAAGTGTGTTCACACGTTGAAGCTATACATTCCTGGGCTTTCTTGTCTGGATGGAGAGAGAATTCCGCCCCGGTGAAGCACTAGCCTTGTGAAAAATAGATATTAATTTACTATGGCTCATATTGCCTCGTTCTATTGATAAATGACAGGATTGAACAGAGAAATGTCACCCTCAGCACCTCTCCATTTTGGGGACATAGCCCGCCAGTTGCAGAGGGGAGGAGTGGGGTGACTTTGCCTTGAGAGGCAACTGCAGCATGTGTGTGGCTCTCCCAATACTGAAGGCCTCTGTGACTGTTATGAATGTTTGTGCTGGACGATGTATGCGGCAGTGGGTAATTAATTAGCCCGGCGTGTGTTATCTGCACACACACAGGGACCAGGGCCCTGACACTCAAGGGGAGAGAGATCTGTCATCCCTCCCTCCCTCCCTCCCTCTCTCTCTCTCCCTCCTCCTGTGTGGGCCTGAGACATGGGGATTGTGGCTGCGAGGGGAATGCATAATCATACACACACACACACACACACACACACACACAGTCATCCTTGTGTGTGAGAGTGCCTTTGGTCCCACATTCTGCAGAGTTTACTTTCCCTCGTTTCACCTCACCTTGTCTGTACTTTACCTTGTTTCCTTCAGAAACTCCTGAGACACCAGTCACCAGTCCATGCTGTCCTCTCTTCTCTCTCGGACTGTCCACTTTGAGGTGCTGAGACAGAGTGGCTATATGGTCGAATGGATCATATATGACCAGGGCCCGCTACCATTATAACCTAGACAGCTGTCAGATGTGGACGTTAACAAGCAAGAACTGAGACGGAAAGATAATGGTGGAGAAAGGTCAAGAGGAGTTATTTTTGTATAGAGGGAGGGGATTATATATGTTATGCAAAGACAGAATACACTAAAGGCAGGACTCTGTGATATGAGAATGTAGCTTTTTCCATGGAATGGCTCTGCTCTGTTACTCTGTAGTAGTCTAAACTGAATCTACAAGCTCCGGTATCTGTGCAAATATTTGACTCAATATTTTCCACAACAGAAGTAGTAAATGTTCTTCTTCACGATTGGCTAATCCCTCCCGGTTGGACATGACTCCAACAGGGTCAGCAGGAGGGATCAGTCAGTGAAGTTGAAAGTCCCACCCAGTTAACTACATTGAAATGGTGGAAGCCCTCAATGGTACTGCTCATATTGATACTGCCTTCTGGCCACTAGAGGCCTCTATTATTCTCTGTGTTACAGCCACACACATTGTTTCATAGCTCATCTTTTATGCATGGCGCTAGGCCAGTCTCGACCATCACTCTTGCCCCTTATTGTTTATGAGAGTGAAATGGCTGTGAATGAGGGCGGAGGAGGGAGAAGTTATGGCGATGGCACACTTTGCTCTAAGAGAGCTCTTTAGAAGTGGACTGAAGTGGAAACAGGCACTCAGGCAGACGGCCTACAGACCTACCTCTCCTCTCCTATCTCTGTGTTTCACGTCTGTGTTTTAGAGTCACAGATCCATGTGACCTTTGCAGGCTGTGTGGGTAATATCATGACATTTCCACCCATCGAGCTGAAATTGTTAGTCTGACCTTCTGCCGGGGCTAGATCATCAGCAGCAGCCGCCTCGCGAGGGGGCCGTTTGAAAGAACCACTTCCAATAGAAAGAGTCTGATAGCTGTAGCTCTTTTTGAGCAATTTGGAGCTGTCACTTTCACTGAGGTTAGGGATATTGACATAAACTACATCCATAGCAGCTGAGGTGAGAGAGACAAAGTTAATCACAGATAGAAACATCAGTACTATTCTGAAAGAGTGGACAACAACCCACAACACTCTTTCTGCTCCGCTCTTACCCCTCTTCATGGAGAAACAGAGGAGGAGGAGGAGAGACGTGATCAATGGTAGGGATAAACACAACAGGCTCTGAAGAGAGTGAAATAGAGAGAGAGAGAGTGAGGCACGGAAGCAGGTGGGCGAGAGGTGACACTCAGAGGAGCCCATGAAAGGCCACTCAAGTGAGAGGCAGGTGAGGCGAGTGCACTGCTCAGAACCCCTTGACATGCTCTCTCTCTCCCTCTCTCTTCCTGTCAATAGTTCAGGGGGATAAACTCAGATGATGGTGAAGTGAGTTCGTCAGGGACTGAAACATAAACCGTATTTTGAGAGCATACCTCAGGACTGACAACAACCCAAAACATTGACGCTGGTCAGTGCTCATCTTAGCCTCTCTCTGATAAACACCCCTACACAATGAATAGGAGGAAGAAATGGAAGAAGAGAGATGTGAGAAATGGTGGGAACAAACACAGCAAGCTAGAGAGAGGGAGAGACAATGTGAGAAGTGAGGCATGAACTCAGGTGGGAGAGAGGTGGTACTTAGAGAGGGGGCCATGAAACTCCACTCAAGTAAGAAGCAGCCAGTTGAGTGCTCAGGACCCCATACCCTGCATCCCCCACCCCCCTCTCTCTCTCCCTCACGCTCTCTTTATCCTTCTGAAATGCCAGTTACGGCCTGTCTGAGTGTTGTTCGTCTGGAGCTGGAGCTAACACATACTCACTGGCTCGACTGGACACACCTGCAAAGTGCTGCTGTTCTCCACGTTAAAACACTCTCCTAACATGTCTGGTTTTGTGACAGTCAACACACCACAACATAATGCTTATGTGACAAATAAGGGATAAATAACAGAGAATTCAGGGGCTGTGACAGATTCATGATTGTAAGGTTACACTGATGGTGGTGAAAGCAGTCTGTCGCTTAGACACTGCCGTATGCAGGTTGGGAAGACTCACTGCAGCTGGGGTCACCAGCATCATACACAACATCATCTTTTCAACAAGGCCCCTTGGCAGTATGACTCATCTGCGGATTACAAGATGACAGGGAACTTGCATGGCCAGTTGAATGCATTGGAATACCGATCTTGATATTGGATGTCCTGTGTTTTGTACTACCCTGCTGCAGCAGCCAGACTCTATCATCTGGATTTACAACAAGTGTCGTACACATTTACAGCTAGCTAGCATTTAGAGTAACTTCCCAGCCTCATCTTCCCTTTGATCCCAGACTAATGTGTACTGAACCCTCACATCCAGACGTATATGGTTACAAAAAAACAGAGGATTCTTCATTGAAAATGGATACCACATAGCTCGACACTTAATTCTGGCTTCTTTTATACAACACATAGAGAGAGGACTTCAGAACCCATTTAGACAACAATTTGAGAGCTCTTTATTTTGGCAGCATTCCTAGTTATTGGTATTGGTATTCATTGGTATTCCTGCTCTGCAGTTGTTGTTGTTGTTGTTGACTGAAGAGAAAACCATTTCCCCACAGAGTGCCTGCCTCTCCTGTATTCTTGCAAACAAACAGTGGGGGGGCTCTCCCTATTACCTCAAGCCACTGCTTTGTTACATATACTTAAATTCTCTTCGTAGCTCAAATGAGGGAGGTCTCTTGGAAGCCTCTGCTGTTCAGAGCTGGGTTCAAATAGTATTTGAAATCATTTCAAAAACATAAGCTCTCGTTGATTGAACTTGCCTGGCGAAATGGGACCAGGAAAAATGGTCTCATAAGTGTTAGCCACGCCCATCTGGCACTCCACGCAGGCTTAAGCACATGCTCAAAGTATTTGGAGCATTTCAAACAGTATTTGAACCCAGGTCTGCTGCTTTTTGCCACCAATTACATGTCCATCTCCTCATTACTCTGTGTTGATCAGTGTTTACCTCTTTGTTAACGTTATCACAGTGTGTAATTAATGAAAGATTGTAGGGTTTGTCAGAAGCTATTTCAATTACATGTCCATCTCCTCATTACTCTGTGTGTTGATCAGTGTTTACCTCTTTGTTAACGTTATCACAGTGTGTAATTAATGAAAGATTGTAGGGTTTGTCGGAAGCTATTTCAATTACATGTCCATCTCCTCATTACTCTGTGTTGATCAGTGTTTACCTCTTTGTTAACGTTATCACAGTGTGTAATTAATGAAAGATTGTAGGGTTTAGTCGGAAGCTATTTCAATTATCCAGTGTGTTTGCTTTTCGACGTGTCTCCGGCAGTTTAATAGTTAGTTTCTGATTTAAGATGCAAACTGCAAACTGGAGGATGGGGTGGAACTGTCTGCAGATCTGTTTGCCAACTGGACCACATGATGAAATATTACAAATCAAATCAAAATACTGGTGGCGTGCACAGATTTGCAGATGTCATCACATGTGCAGCGAAATGTTTTGTGTTTCTAGCTCCAAAAGTGCAGTAATAACTAGCAATACAAACAAAATCCCCAAAATATAAAGAAAGAAATGAAGAAATATCAGAATGAGCAATGTATATGTACACTGAGTGTACAAAACATGCTCTTGTCATGATAGACTGACCAGACGAATCATATCAAATCAAATTGGAGTCATTAAAACTCATTTTTCAACCACTCTGCAAATTTCTTGTTAACAAACTATAGTTTTGGGAAGTTGGTTAGGACATCTACTTTGTGCATGACACAAGTCATTTTTCCAACAATTGTTTACAGACAGATTATTTCACTTAATCACAATTCCAGTGGGTCAGAAATGTACATACACTAAGTTGACTGAGCCTTTAAACAGCTTGGAAAATTCCAGAAAATTATGTCATAGCTTTAGAAGATTCTGATAGGCTAATTGACATCATTTGAGTCAATTGGAGGTGTACCTGTGGGTGTATTTCAAGGCCTACCCTTCAAACTCAGTGCCTCTTTGCTTGACATCATGGGAAAATCAAAAGAATGACCTCGAAAAAAAATGTGTAGACCTCCACAAGTCTGGTTCATCCTTGGGAGCAATTTCCAAACGCCTTAAGGTACCACGTTCATCTGTAAAACAAGTATGCAAGTATAAACACCATGGGACCATGCAGCCGTCATACCGCTCAGGAAGAAGACGCGTTCTGTCTCCTAGAGATGAACATACTTTGGTGGGAAAAGTGCAAAACAATCCCAGAACAACAGCAAAGGACCTTGTGAACATGCTGGAGGAAACAGGTAGAAAAGTATCTATATCCACAGTAAAACGAGTCCTATATCGACATAACCTGAAAGGTCGCTCAGCAAGGAGGAAGCCACTGCTCCAAAACCGCCATAAAAAAAGACAGCTTACGGTTTGCAACTGCACATGGGGACAAAGATTGTACTTTTCTGGTTTGATGAAACAAAAATAGAACTGTGTGGCCATAATGACCATTGTTATGTTTGGAGGAAAAAGGGGGAGGCTTGCAAGCTGAAAAATACCATCCCAACCGTGAAGGACGGGGGTGGCAGCATCATGTTGTGGGGGTGTTTGCAGCAGGAGGGACTGGTGCACGTCACAAAATAGATCATGAGGTAGGACAATTATGTGGATATATTGAAGCAACATCTCAAGACATCAGTTAAAGCTTGGTCGTGAATGGGTCTTCCAAATGGACAATGACCCCAAGCATACTTCCAAAGTTGTGGCAAAATGGCTTAAGGACAACAAAGTCAAGGTATTGGAGTGGCCATCACAAAGCCCTGACCTCAATCCTATAGAAAGTGTGTGGGCAGAACTGAAAAAGCGTGTGTGAGCAAGGAGGCCTACAAACCTGATTCAGTTACACCAGCTCTGTCAGGAGGAATGGGCCAAAATTCACCCAACTTATTGTGGGAAGCTTGTGGAAGGCTACCCAAAACGTTTGATCCAAGTTAAACAATTTAAAGGCAATGCTTCCAAATACTAATTGAGTGTATGGACATTTCTGAGCCACTGGGAATGTGATCAAATAAATAAAAGCTGAAATAAATAATTCTCTACCATTATTCTGACATTTCACATTGTTAAAATATAGTGGTGATCCTAACTGACCTAAGACAGGGAATTTTCCTAGGATTAAATGTCAGGAATTGTGAAAAACTGAGTTTAAATGTAATTGGCTAAGGTGTATGTAAACTTCTGACTTAAACTGTACATGTAGGTAGACTTATTAAAATGACTATGCATAGATAATAACAACAGAGAGTAGCAGCGGTGCAAAAGGGGGGGGGGGGGGTGAAAATAGTCTGGGTAGCCATTCGATTAGATGTTCAGGAGTCTTATGGCTTGGGGGCAGAAGCTGTTTAGAAGCCTCTTGGACCTAGACTTGGCGCTCTGGTACCGCTTGCCATGCGGTAGCAGAGAGAACAGTCTATGATTAGGGTGTCTGGAGTCGTTAACCATTTTTAGGTCCTTCCTCTACACCGCCTGGTATAAAGGTCCTGGATGGCAGGAAGCTTGGCCCCAGTGATGTACTGGGCCGTATGCACTACCCTCTGTAGTACCTTGCGGTCGTAGGCCGATGAGTTGCCATACCAGGCAGTGATGCAACCCATCAGGATGGTGCAGGTATAAAACCGTTTGAGGATCTGAGGACCTATGCCAAATCTTTTCAGTCTCCTGAGGGTGAATAGGTTTTGTTGTGCCCTCTTCATGACTGTCTTGGTGTGCTTGGACCATGTTAGTTTGTTGGTGATGTGGACACCAAAGAACTTGAAGCTCTCAACCTGCTCCACTATAGCCCCGTCGGTGAGAATGGTGGCATGCTCTGTCTTCCTTTTCCTGTAGTCCACAATTATCTCCTTTTGTCTTGATCACGTTGAGGGAGAGGTTGTTGTCCTAGGCTGTCTCATCATTGTTGGTGATCAGGCCTACCACTGTTGTGTGAGAACTTAATGATGGTTGGAGTCGTGCCTATTAGTGTAGTCACGAGTGAACAGGGAGTACAGAAGGGGACTGAGCACGCACCTCTGAGGGGCCCCCATGTTGAGGATTATTGCGGCGGATGTGTTGTTACCTACCCTTACAATTTGGGGGCGGCCCTTCAGGAAGTCCAGGATCCAGTTGCAGAGGGGGGTGTTTAGTCCCAGGGCCCTTAGCTTAGTGATGAGCTTTGAGGGCACTATGGTTTTGAATGCTGAGCTGTAGTCAATGAACAGCATTCTCACATAGGTGTTCCTTTTGTCCAGGTGGGAAAGGGCAGTGTGGAGTGCAATAGAGATTGCATCATCTGTTGGTGCCGTATGCAAATTGGTAGTCATTTAGGCAGTCGGTAGTCATTTAGGAAGGTTACCTTAGTGTTCTTGGGTACAGGGACTATGGTGATCTGCTTGAAACATGTTGGTATTACAGACTCAGACAGGGATAGGTTGAAAATGTCAGTGAATACACTTGCCAGTTGGTCAGCGCATGGTCAGAGTACACGTCCTGGTACCTAGTCACATCGGCTGCGGAGAGCGTGATCACACAGTCATCTGGAGCAGCTGATGCTCTCATTCATGTTTCAGTGTTACTTGCCTCGAAGCGAGCATTTAAGTTATTTAGCTCGTCTGGTAGGCATCTGTCACTGGGCAGCTCTCAGCTGTGCTTCCCTTTGTAGTCTGTAATAGTTTGCAAGCCCTGCCACTTGTCGGAGCCGGTGTAGTACGATTCGATCTTGGTCCTGTTTTGATGCTTTGCCTGTTTGATGGTTTGTCAGAGGGCATAGCTGGATTTTTTATAGCTTTCGGGTTAGAGTCCCGCTCTTTGAAAGAAGCAGCTCTACCTTTTAGCTCAGTGCTAATGTTGTGTGTAATACATGGCTTCTGCTGGGGTATGTACATACAGTCACTGTGGGGACGACGTCCTCAATGCACTTATTGATAAAGCCAGTGACTGATGTGGTGTACTTCTCAATGCCATTGGAAGAATCCCGAAACATGTTCCAGTCTGTGCTAGAAAACAGTCCTGTAGTTTAGCATCTGCTTCATCTGACCACGTTTTTATAGAAGAGTCACTTGTGCTTCTTGCTTAAATATTTGCTTGTAAGCAGGAATCAGGAGGATGGTCAGATTTGCCAAATGGAGGGCGAGGTAGAGCTTTGTACGCGTCTCTGAATCCAGGTGAAAGATATGATCACTTATTGATGTCACTTGTTAAATCCACTAGTTCGAGTGTGTCAGAAACTGCAACGTTGCTGGGTTTTTCACACAACAGTTTCACATGTCGCGTGTCACGAATGGTCCACCACCCAAAGGACGTCCAGCCAATTAGACACAACTGTGGGAAGCATTGGAGTCAACATGCGCCAGCATCCCTGTGGAATGTTTTCGACACCTTGTTGAGTCAATAACACGACGAATTGAGTTTGTTCTGAGGGCAAAAGGTGATGCCACTATTGGTATATATACAGTGCATTAGGAAAGCATTCAGATCCCTTGACTTTCTCCACATTTTGTTAAGTTGCAGCCTTATTCTAAAATGGATTTTTTTTAAATCCTCATCAATCTACACACAACAACCTATAATGACAAATAAAAAACAGGTTTCAGAAATGTTATTTTAAAAAATGTATAAAAAAAATGGAAATATCACATTTACATAAATATTCAGACCCTTTACTCAGTACTTTGATGAAGCACCTTTGGCTTCATCAAGCCAAGGGTGCTTCATACAGTCTTGAGTCTTATTGGGTATAATGCTACAAGCTTGGCACACCGGTATTTGGGGAATTTCTCCCATTCTTCTCTGCAGATCCTCTCAAGCTCGGTCAGGTGGGATGAGGAGCGTTGCTGCACACTTATTTTCAGGTCTCTCCAGAGATGTTCGATTGGGTTCAAGTCTGGGCTCTGGCTGGGCCACTCAGTCTGAGGTCCTGAGCACTCTGGAGCAGATTTTCATCAAGGATCTCTCTGTACTTTGCTCCATTCATCTTTCCCTCGATCCTGACTAGTCTCCCAGTCCCTGCCGCTGAAAAACATCCCCACAGCATGATGCTGTCACCACCATGCTTCACCATATGTATGGTGCCAGGTTTCCTCCAGACGTGACGCTTGGAATTCAGGCCAAAGAGTTCAATCTTGGTTTCATCAGACCAGAGAATCTTGTTTCACATGGTCTGAGAGTTTTGGGTGCCTTTGGCAAACTCCAAGCAGGCTATCATGTGCCATTTACTGAGGAGTGGCTTCTGTCTGGCCACTCTACCATAAAGGCCTGATTTTATTTTTAATTTTTTTCTGCAGAGATTGTTGTCCTTCTGGAAGGTTCTCCCATCTCCACAGAGGACCTCTGGAGCTCTGTCAGAGTGACCATCGGGATCTTGACCAAGGCCTTTTCCCCCCAATTGATCAGTTTGACCTGGCGGCCAGCTCTAGGAAGAGTCTTGGTGGTTCCAGACTTCTTCCATTTTAAGAATGATGGAGGCCACTGTGTTCTTGTGGACCTTCAATGCTGCAGACATTTTTTGGTACCCTTCCCCAGATCTGTGCCTCAACCTAATCCTGTCTCAGAGCTCTATGGACAATTCCTTAAGAGTGTTATACAGTGCATTCGGAAAGCATTCATACCCCTTGACTTTTGTTATGTTACAGTCTTATTCTAAAATGTATTAAATCGTTTTTTCCCTCATCAATCTACACACAATTCAGCATAATGACAAAGCAATAACAGGTTTTTAGACATTTTTGCAAAATATTTTTTTTTATTAACTGAAATACAATATATGTATTTAGACATTTTGTTATGAGACTCGAAATTGAGCTCAGCTGCATCCTGTTTCCATTCATCATCCTCATGTCTCATGGCTTCATTTTTACTCTGTCAGCTGTGGGACCTTACATATGTGCTTTTCCAAATAATATCCAATCAATTGGATTTAGCACAGGGGGACTCCAAAACCAGTTGTAGAAACATCTCAAGGATGATTAATGGAAAGAGGATGCAGTTGAGCTCAATTTCGAGTTTCATTACAGAAAGTCTGAATACTTACAGTTGAAGTCGGATGTTTACATACACCTTAGCCAAATACATTTAAACTCGGTTTTTCATAAATTCCTGACATTTAAGAATGTGAAATGTCAGAATAATAGTAGAGAGTGATTTATTTCAGCTTTTATTTCTTTCATCACATTCCCAGTGGGTCAGAAGTTTACATACACTCAATTAGTATTTGGTAACATTGCCTGTAAATCACTTAACTTGGGTCAAACGTTTTGGGTAGCCTTCCACAAGCTCCCCACAATAAGTTGGGTGAATTTTGGCCCATTCCTCCTGACAGAGCTGGTGTAACTGAGTCAGGTTTGAAGGCCTCCTTGCTCACGCACACTTTTTCAGTTCTGCCCACACATTTTCTATAGGATTGAGGTCAGGGCTTTGTGATGGCCACTCCAATACCTTGACTTTGTTGTCCTTAAGCAATTTTGCCACAACTTTGGAAGTATGCTTCGGGTCATTGTCCATTTGGAAGACCCATTTGCATCCAAGCTTTAACTTCCTGACTGATGTCTTGAGATGTTGTTTCAATATACCCACATTATTTTCCTAAATCATGATGCCATCTATTTGCACCAGTCCTTCCTGCAGCAAAGCACCCCCACAACATGATGCTGCCACCCCCATGCTTCACGGTTGGGATGGTGTTCTTCCCTTTTTCCTCCAATTATCGCAATGGTCATTATGACCAAACAGTTCTATTTTTGTTTCATCAGACCAGAGGACATTTCTCCAAAAAGTACAATCTTTGTCCCCATGTGCAGTTGCAAACCTTAGTCTGGCTTTTTTATGGCGGTTTTGGAGCAGTGGCTTCCTCCTTGCTGAGCGGCCTTTCAGGTTATGTCGATATTGGACTCGTTTTACTGTAGATATGGATACTTTTGTACCTGTTTCCTCCAGCATCTTCACAAGGTCCTTTGTTGTTGTTCTAGGATGCATTTGTACTTTTCGCACCCAAATAAGTTCATCTCTAGGAGACAGAACGCGTCTCCTTCCTGAGCGGTATGACGGCTGTGTGCTCCCATGGTGTTTATACTTGCGTACTATTGTTTGTACAGATGAACGTGGTACCTTCAGGCGTTCAGGCTCTCAAGGATGAACCAGACTTGTGGATGTCTACAATTTTTCTCTGAGGTCTTGGCTGATTTCTTTTGATTTTCCCATGATGTCAAGCAAAGAGGCACTGCGTTTGAAGGTAAGCCTCGAAATACATCCACAGGTACACCTCCAATTGACTCAAATGATGTCAATTAGCCTATCAGAAGCTTCTAAAGCCATGACATCCTTTTCTGGAATTTTCCAAGCTGTTTAAAGGCTCAGTCAACTCAGTGTATGTAAACTTCTGACCCACTGGAATTGTGATACAGGGAATTATAAGTGAAATAATCTGTCTGTAAACAATTGTTGGAAAAATGACTTGTGTCACACACAAAGTAGATGTCCTAACCGACTTGCCAAAACTATAGTTTGTTAACAAGACATTTGTGGAGTGGTTGAAAAATGAGTTTTAATGATTCCAACCTCCAACCTTCCGACTTCAACTGTATGTAAATAACGTATATTTTTTATACATTTGCAAACATTTCTTAAAACCTATTATTGCTTTGTCATTATGGTGTATTGTGTGTAGATGTATGGGGAAACATAATTTAATACATTTTAGAATAAGGGTGTAACGTAACAAAATGTGGAAAAAGTCAATTGGTCTGAATACTTTCTGTTATGCACGTTATATCACTGTGTATCAAATAGTGAGAATATGCAAGATTGTGTGTGTGTGTGTGTGTGTGTCTCTGTGTAAAATAGTAGATCCAGCCCCTAACAGTAGCAACTAATCCAAAATGTACCTAAACAGATATTTAATCAATTAACATGTCACTCCAAAGTAAATACCCACTTATAACTATTTTAAATATCAATGCCCAATACATTTCAATATCTCAGGACATAATATCACAAACGTTCAACTAATAAAAATTAACCCTCAACAGAAGATTCTAATTACTGAGCGGGCGCATCTGCTGGATGCCTATCCACACGGGACCAGTGAGCATACTCTAAGAATCATTCCACAAACAAACAGTTCGTGGTTGGTGGTGAGTACAAGTCGTGGATACTATGGAGCTGTACTTGCAAACATTAGAAAAAGTTCAAACTGCAGCTAATTCAAATCGTTGACGTACGTGATCAAACACCTCGTTCCCATTACATAACCTGGCACTAACCCGACCAGGTGGCATTGATTATTTCCAATAGCAAATTCTGCATCAGCCTATCAAAGAAGTTAGACTTTATATCCATCAACCAATGGCATTTCTTAAGTCAACTTGGCCACCAAAGGGATATTTTAAACCTCCGAAGGTTTACTTTTGTTCCAATTGGTCTGTCTCATGTGAAGAGTGCCAATATTGCATGACGCGTCCTTGACTACGCTACTAGCTGCTAATGTTAGACAAATGTAAAAAGGCTTATGTTCGCATGTATGACAAAATCCCACATTATGCTCATCCATTTCACACACACATCCATGTGCTTTTACAAGAGAGAAAAAGAACGGAGGTCTATACAACATTTAAGTTCATCGTACATTGTAAAAGGTCGAAGAGCCTTGTGGACTTAGCAAATAACCATTATGTATCCTTATTGTCACTGTTTCCAGGTGGCACACACTGCTAAAGCTGTTGACTCTAAAATTATAGTGCAAATTAACCGTGGGTACGAGTTAAGCATTTTTGTTAAGGAAAACACTGTACACTGCTGGTCTTCAATGCTCGATTCAAATAATGCATATGTCACAAAGTTCTATGTAATATATGTTTAGGATAATCAACGAGGGGCTATGTGTTATATGGAAAATAATGTACGACATGGAAGGTGTGTGCCACAACGCATCTTTCTTTTGCCATAAGAATTATGCAGCTCCTCATTAAATGTATTCTTAATCTGCACTTTCAAGACGTTTCAACTCCTTTCTCAACACACTAACACAGTAAATGTAATTTACTGGGGGGGACTCATGTGGGATTCCAATCCTTGCCCCAATCTGAGACAATAACTGGCCGCTCTACACTGAAAGCTATTTGAAGGTGCCGTTGGACTTCTGTTGAGGACACTTTCATGAACAAGTGTTGGATCACGTTCAACTATTTTCACAAATATAATTGGCTGATACAGAATTTGTAACTACATATAATCACGGACAGCTGTACAGGTTAGCATAGGGCTAAATGTGTATTTTATCTAATGGAAACAGTTAACGTGTAGCGTTTGATCATGTGCAACTACATCAACGATTTTAATTGGCTGATGTGCATTTTGAGACAGAGAAAGTTTTCACTTAATCTTTTTCTAATGTTCGCAAGTATGGCCTGGCAGAACTTTAAACTCAATTATTTGGAAATAATTGATTACCTTAGATTTGAGCATTTGTGGCTGCCATTTTCTAAAATCCTAATTTACCTCAAATATCTCATTTGTTTTACCATCATCATTGATGTTACCATCATCATTGATGTTACTATTCTTACTGGTGGCACAATGTTATCATAAGGGTAACAATTATTTAAAGTCCTGTAGATACCATATTAGTTTATTTAGAATGGTAAGATGTACAATACCCAAATTCATTTAAATAAAAACAATCTAGAAAAATTCAGCAAATGTTTTCCCAAATACTATACCCAAATGCCACTGTAATTCAAGAAGCACCCATGAACGACTGCTCTCTAGTGCGTATCATCAGTGTGTGTTCCTGTACGTTCGTGCACGTGCACATATGCATTGACCTTCACTTTGATCTTAGCAAATTCTTCACATGAACTCCTCCAAAGCCCATGGGCTGTGATGCTGATTTGGAATGGGCCACACAAACTGATCTGATAGCAGTGCAGTCCTTAATGATGAAATATAGCCAATAAGAAAATTGACAGGAGATTATGGAAACGCAGAGAGAGACGAAAGAGAAATCTTAATTTATTTTGTTGGTCAAATATTTGGGGAAGCTTGGCTTCTCGTGGCATCCATGAATACACGCCCCTGATAGCCATAGGACGTATCATTGACCCTGTCCCATCCCATCCTCAAGGGCATGACAAGGGTTGACACAGATAGCAGATGCCATTTACCCATTGACACCCGTAAAAAACACTTTCCTTGACAGCGTTCTCTCGAAATAGGCCACTTCAAATAGGTCTGTAATAAGCCAAGCACAGTTCTATCATTCCCTGACACATTTCTCCCCCTTCATTTACAAAATGACAGCATGAGCTGTTTATCCTTCTCTGTCCGTGTCTAATCTGTGTAAATGTCTTGACCAAACCCCCTGGTCTTCCATAGTAAGCTAAATATGATGTGGCTTCCCATGGTTCTGATTTCTCTCTCCCTGTGTGTGTGTGTGTGTGTGTGTGTGTGTGTGTGTGTGTGTGTGTGTGTGTGTGTGTGTGTGTGTGTGTGTGTGTGTGTGTGTGTGTGTGTGTGTGTGTGTGTGTGTGTGTGTGTGTGTGTGTGTGTGTGTGTGTATTTGTGAGCGTGTGTGTGTGTATTTGTGAGCGTGTGTGTATTACCAGGCTAGCGCTGCACATCATTACAGTGCAATATGTAAATGATCTTCCTCTGTCGCTCTGTCCTGCGTCTCTTCATTGTCGTGATTACATTCTTCCTGTTATTCAATAGAAAATGCAGAGAGACAACAAAACAGCACTTTCCTAATGATATATCCAACCATCTAATGAAGCCCATAGGGGGAGGGCTGCTCATGTCTATTCTCCCTGTTCAGCCTCTCACACTCAGCACCAGCCTCTCGCACACAGTTTCTATGTCATTTCAGTGAAAAAAATCTATGCGATGACATTGAATCAATGTGGAAAACTGATTAGATTTGCAAAAAGTCATCAACATAAAGTCATTTAGTCTTTTTTTAGCCAACGTTTAACCTAAATCCAATGACATGGTGAAATGTTTTGTTGATTTCAAGTTGAAATCACATTAGTTGACAACTGAACCAACTGTAAATCAAAACTAGAGGTTGAACTGACGTCTGTGCCCAGTGGGCACTCGCTATGAGCACTAAACTTACACACTACACATCCATCAACAAATGATAGATGTTAGTCTACTCAGTACTGCTGAGGGTATGTGTGGTTAGTATAACAGTCAACAGCTGTAATCTCACACGACTTCCTCGTTCTTCGTGTGTCTCCATCATAATCTCCATCCTCTCTGTTCAGCATGTGTGTCTTTCATTTGGGTCTCCTCTCTGCTGTTGGATGAGGCTGGTTATTGGGATGCGGGCGTTGCTACTAGCCTTTGGGGGTTTACCTCTACTATTAGAGTTGTTTTCTCTTTGAGGAAAGAGGGAATCAAGTGGAGCAGTTTTTCCACGAGCGTGTGTGATGTCAGGGGAATTAGTCATGGTGCTTTGAGGGCTATCGTTCTCCGAGCAGAAAGCAATCTGTCAGCATGGTATTAGGGAAGGATATTTCTCCCATAGCAGAGATCGGAGCGCACTGGGTATGCCTACATGAAAAAACAGTCACAGCAAAGAGACAGAATGACAGAGGAAGAGAGCTATACAGAGATGCTTATTCAGTCAGTCTCTAGTTTGCAGCAATCCAGCCTGGCCTCAAAGACAAGGAATCATGTCATTTTCAAAACACTGTCTTATCTCCTGTAGTGAATGTAGAATCAAAGCGCTGACAAGATGTTACTATTGAGCTGAATGTCTGTCTCTCTTCCAGTGCCAGGTTGGCACTTTTAACTAGGCATTAGTGCCAGGCCAGCCTCAGACCACACTGTGTCTCTGAGGTAAGCCTACTGCCCTGGGATACTCTGATAAGAGATTGGGTCTGCTGCATTCAGACCCATAATTCCGTGTTTTATTTCCCCAAACAATTTGTCTCTCCTTTGAGGAAATGTCCCCAAAGGTTCACACTGCAAACATTGTCTATGGTCAGCTCAGGTGACCGGATCTAGAAAGTGTACTGACCCTGTAAATGGTTTGTTAGCAGTGGTCCTATAGTTTCTTTACTTGTGGGTCATTACAGTCCATTCCAGACGTAGGATCTTAATTTGACCAACCTGTTGCACGAGAGGTTTAAAAAGGCTTATGAAGTTTGTCATTTCCATTTGATTTTTCCTTACGAAAAATTTATCAACCCCTACATACTGTAAATGTCCATTAATTATAATCCACATAATAATTCAGGTTTACTGTTGCTGCAGGATTATTTTCCTGCTGTAGAAAACTTGTTCAAATTAAGATCCTACATCTGTAGCTCACCCCAGTAATAGACTCCCCAAATGGCAATATGATTTGTGTTAGTGAATTTGGACATTTCCACAGTGAAAATGCAATACTTGGATATTGATGAATAGTCTGGATATTCGTCTTTACTAACCTAGTGAGTTTATGAATATTTTGAGGTGGCCATTTTATTCAACAGTTGTGCCAGCCTGTCTCTCCCTCTTGGGATCCTCAGCTTCGTTTCTGAGTTTATAGAGAGTGATAAAAGTTTTAGAGGAGAGGGCGAAGTCGGGACATAGACTGACAGTCCTGACGCCATCACCTTACCTGTCACCCTGAATGACGCAAACCTCCCTGACGCCATCACCTTACCTGTCACCCTGAATGACGCAAACCTCCCTGACGCCATCACCTTACCTGTCGCCCTGAATGACGCCATCTTCCCGTCTCCCATCCTGTGAGCTCATTGGTAGACATGAAGTGTGTTTTGGCTATGTGGCGAGGGTAGAGGAGGGTATCTGGGCCCTCACATCAGCCCGTCCAGATAAGAAAGCCGATGGTTACCTGAGAGGAAGGAGAAGGGACTAAAGTAATGACTGTCCATGTCATCCCTCTCTCTTTCCTCCTCCCCCTTTTTATCCCTCCATCCCATTCCCCTGCCTGCAGGTAACATGGAAAGTCATCCTCAAACGTGCTCGCTTGTGGCCACCGGCACGGTATCGACCACTTTCCTATGTCCTTGTCTCACATTCGTTTGCTTAGTTTTATCTGGCCCTGTAGAGAAAGTTTCATCTTTACCTTATTGTCTGAGCGGAATCTTAAGTGGTTGACATCAGTGGCTCAGACAACGCTAGAGGCCTTTAGAGCTCATTCAGTCTGATAGCTGATGGTATGATTTGACCTGAATGTAAACGAGCAGTCTGCCTTCCTGAGCTGCCAGTTATGCTTTAGGTGTGCTGTAGCGTAGCAACCCATGTCACATATCTCTTCAGTGAAATACTTGAAATGGACCCAAGGTGTCCCCCAAATTTTCATCCTATTCAAACACAGAAGCGCGTTCCTTCGTTGTTAGAAATGCCTCCCAATTTCTTGGGGAGCTTTTAAGGAGCTAGAGAGATCTGATAAGCACCTCCTCTTACACCAGCACTCAAGCCTTCCTGCTCTGGGCTACCCACAACCCCCTGGTGCCTGTCTAAATCAACATCATTTTATGAATATAAACTCACAACTACTGAACACACACATTCCAGTGTGTCTCGCAGCTTTTATATGGCTCTGTAAGTGTTCTGCCTCACACTGAAAAAGCCTTTGATCTTCCAATACCTCTATGATACATATTAGTTGTGATGACAGGCGGATGATGTTCAGTATAAGTTCGTTGGAAGCCCAGGGCAGCTGCTCCTCTCTGAGTGTCTGGCGGTCAGGGCTGACGACGAGAGCCTTAAATCTTTCCTGGCGTCAGGGAATCTGTGATTATTCTTTACCTCTGGCCAGCCACATAAAACACATGGAGCGGTCACACATGCAGGACAGGATCAGTAAAATCACAAAGAATATCATACTGTCACCACCGGGTAGAAATGAGACGGTGGCCCCCAACCTTGGCGAATGCCTTGCATTAAGCCTGGGAAGAAAACACTTCAATTTGCTCAACTTGCCATTTGCTCAACGTGGCCATTGGCTCAACTTACCGCAAGGCAAACATTTTGACTATATTAGCCCACACAGCTACAAGAATGCTCTTTCATGCTAGGTTTAGGATCTCATATTGAAGCTTACAGAGACCCCAGCTGATGTAAAGAACAACCTTGCAATTATATATCGAAACCTCTAACACAATACATTGATTTGACTGGTTTTGGGACCTAACTTGCATAGCACCTTTCTATGTGTTTTCTTCCTTCACAGACTCCATGAAATGATCATTTCCTAAATATTTGGTCAAATTATACATTTTGTGTACGGTATCCTAGAAACAAGGGTGGCTCAACTTACCCGTGTGGCTCAACATTCCCCACTGTGCCCTACAGTGCAGTCAGTGACAAAAACATGGATGGACAAAGTCACACACAATGAGCCACACTGGAGCCAATTCAATAGCAAGTAAATAAGTACATTTCCTTTTGGGGAGGATTGTCTTCGACTTCAGAATAGCCTTTTGTCCTTCGGCACATCCTGTCACCTGTTGTAATACGTCCTGGTAGGAATCTCAATGCAGGTTGGTGTTAAATGTTGTCATGAATCTTGCCCTGGAGGCAGCTCTGCAAAGTGGTCACTAGCTGGCACAGCCACAAAGTCATCAAATCAGATTTTGAACCTAACCTTAACCCTAACCTTAACCACAATGCTAACCCAATGCTTAACCATAACCTTACATTTTTGTTTTCAAGATTTTTTACAATATAACCAATTTTGACGTTGCGGCTGGCCCATCTAGCAGAAATGCCTCCAGGGGAAGATTCATGACAATAAACGTCAACTTGCAATTTCAACACTGGAATAAGAGGGTCTCTACAGCAGGGGTCACTGTTGAACTAGAGCATTCCTTCTCGACTTCTCTCTCTCTGAGAGAATCTACCATAAACAAGGTTGGGAGAAGAAACGTGATTTAATATCTGGGTCATTTGAAATAATCTAATCTCGTCAGAGAAAATATTTATTGACCAGCAGTGAGCGACATGCGCTGCTGCGAGCTGTTATAAATCACAACTCAGGGATGAATTATAGAGTTGTGGTGTCACCCCTGTCATAGCCCACATCACCTCTTCAAAAGACCTGTGGGAGGAAAGGGGGAAGCAGAAGGGAAAACCAGGCCTGAGTCTCATTCATTAGAGAGGATCCGAAGAAGAAGAGGGAATCTTTAAAGAATAGGTTAGATGTTTGTCTGATTTTTGCTTCATGCAAAGGAGGAGAGTGAGAGTGTCTTATCTGTCTGATAGTTCTCTTAATCATTTCTCCCTCCAATAAACTCATTATTAATGGCAAAACACACAACACTATGCTTAGTTTCATTACTACCAACATTTGAAGTGTAATCCATATGTCTGGTTCATTTCAGTTGATCATGTCACTGGTTAAGTGCCTCAGCAAGGTACTAGACCAACACACGCCTGTGTAAAGTATAACACAATTAAACAATAATGGTACTGAATGGGAAGCATAGAAATAGCATGCATATAACAGATCTACCACTTCTTAGGCTTTTAAGTAGAATGATAGATCTAAAACTCACATTTCTATGTGAATTTGGTCTGGTCGCCCAAAAAGTGACATATTGCCAATTTAATCCATTTTACTGTGTTCATGAATGTCAAAGAGCATCATACCTGTCAAAACCATGAGCCTGTTCAACTGTTGCCAAAGAAAAACAGCCATACTTTTATTGTGAAACATGCCTATCATAGTCTCACACATTTCGAACGAACCAAGTTGTCTTGTCATTTGTTCAGTGCTTTGTCTGTTATTCATTCTAGGACTAGGTGGAGGAGAGAAGAGACATGGGCCTACCACCAGTAATATTAATGTCTACTTGTTTCTAAATTTGATACTATATAGTTAGGGCCCTATGTTTTGGACAATCATGTCACATGACCTGGATTTTTGTTCATCAAACTGCACCCTTTTCTTTTGATATCAAATGGTACAGAACCAATCCTCCAGCACCATCCTCCAGCACCATCCTCAGACTATTCCTTTCATTTTTGGTGTAATTCTCCTTTTTGGAAAAGGCTTTAAATAAAGGTTCAAATCGAGGCCCTGTGTTTTGGACATGATAGTCCAAAACACAGGGCCCAAGATATAGTGTATGACAGTGATGTAATACTGTACTGTGGACCTAGAGAGTAGACCAATGGAAGCCTTTAGGTGGGCTAGGCTGTATGAGAGGAACACAGAGAGGAGGACTCTGGGAGACCTGACTGACATTCACCAGCAGCCAGACTGATGCCGGCTCAGCTCAGTCCATGGGCTGTAAGTGAGAGCTCTGCCTTTGAACCAGACCCAGACAATGAGCACTACTGCCTGTGAGGTCCTATGAGCCGCCCTCCTAACCTCTCAACCTCCTTCCTTTTCAGCCCTCAGTAGACCCGGGTTCAAATAGTCAATTAAATATTTAAAATACTTTAGCTGTACTTGTTCGAACTTGCCTGACGCATTGGACCCACTTGTATAGTCCCAAACGTGCAAACCCCGTCCATCTGGAACTCCAGAAGGGTTCAAGCAAACGCTCAAATATTATGTGAACCCAGTTCTAGGCCTGTGGTGTTTCCTCCTTTTTCAGCCGGTCCCGCCTTCCCTCTCATAGAGTGAGCTCGCTGACAATGCCAGCCGATGCTGTCACCGCCCCGGGCTTGGCGCTAACTAACGACCTCGCAACAAGGACGCCCTTTGGATCGTTCCCTGTCACCGTTGGTGAAGTGCTTTAATTCCTTGCCCTCTCCGCCTCTGCCACTGCACCACACGGCCCTGAACGGCATGATTAAAGACTGTCATCTGCCACTGCATCACACGGCCCTCAACGGCATGATTCAAGACTGTCATCTGCCACTGCACCACACGGCCCTCAACGGCATGATTCAAGACTGTCATCTGCCTGTGCCTCATCACGGGGTTATGCCAGGTCGAGATGAAACACCCACAGCCAACAGCTGAAGGTGGCTGCTGTAACAGGACTAATACTCCCATGTCTTTAGAATTACACCTGATAGAGGCGATGGGGAAATGTCAGGGTTAGAATTTGCAGGCTTTACCTATGAGTCATGGATCACAGAGCGCCACAGAGAGATCCTATGTTGAAACTGTGTAATAAGGCTAACCTACATGCATTCTTCTAAAGGCCAAAAAAAAGAGGTTGCCATGCTTCAGATATGACCTTTGACACTGTTCATGTAGCGTTGTTGTATTCATCTTCAGCAGCAGCTTTGGGTGGTAATAATATCAGTGAAAGGAGTATGGTCGGTGAGATGTCAGAAGAGTAGAAAGGTGTCACAGTTCGATCTGTCTCTACGCGTTTGTCAGACATGCTTTGTGACATGATGTTAAAGCCAGTTCCGGTTAAGTCCATCAAACCGTAGGCGTGGCGTTGATTGTGCAATAATGACAGCGTTCTGCGTTGATGGAGGAGGGGCCCTGGGACGTCAGTCCATGACAGATTACACCGTATGACTGGAACTTTCCCTCTCATCACACCATAGAATCAGCAGAGGACTACACTAGATACAGCAGTGGGAGGCTCTGTTTTTAGATGACCTGACCCATGTGTGTAACTAAGAGTGGTTAAAAGCCTGGAGTGTTGGGAGAAGGAAGGGGAACTTATCTCTGAGCCGATAGGGAGGAGACACTTGTCCTCATTTATGTCCTGAAGCAGTGTGTGCTTCTCACTGGGACTCTCCAGAGTGACTGCCCCTCGCTATTGCTACGCTGTGATTCCGCCTCAATCACTCGCTGTAAAAGCCCTAAATATATCCTCCAGTCACCGCTAGCCCAGCGCTGGGGAATGAGGGAAGAGGAGAAGGGGGGGGTGGAGGGAGGGAGGTCATCTGCCGTTCATTGTTTTAAAGAGGAGCAGCTTGTCAGAGCTGGTAGACTGATTCAGGTCCTTGCCATACAACAGGTGGTGGTGTTTCTCATTCACACACTGAGTACCGTGAGACAACTAAAAAATACATGGTAGTGTGGCAAGGGACTCCGCTGAAGGAACAAAAGAGTTTATGAAGACCAGAGCTTCGTACATGAAGCAGTCTCCAGTACATAATGTGGAACTCCTCAATGAGTTCCTTTTTAGAGTCTGTGGACATCAATCAAAACAGTGTTCTACTAGCTAGATCCCCCCCCATTGAAAGGTATGAATAATACAACTCTGAGATGTTCTGTTATCTGAGAACATTGTGAGGCGGTGGTGTATCGACTGATTCATTGGTGAACTGAACATTGCAGCTCAGTTTTTCAGGCCTCTTCCATTTCTCCCTCAGTAAACAGTAATACAGTCACTGTGACATGTCCTTGGCGCATTTCAAGCACAAGGACTGGCTAATAGTTAACATGGCGAGAGATATGAATCTCCTTCTCTTTCACAGCCATTCTGTGCCCGAGGAAAACCAGAGGATGCCGGCAGCTGTATCGGTTCGGCCAACCTACTTCTCTTGGCATATTCAATTCCTTTGGGCGCGCATAAGAGAGAGAAAACCCTTTATTAGGCAGCTAGCTAGGTCGAACAGATGGCGGCGCAAAAAAAACACGTCAAATGAAGCAAACGCAGGATCGCAGACTGCAGTTGATTATCTCCTTGCCCTGCCGACGGCCTGGAACAATCAGGCCCCATTCAATTACTCCACCGCTTTTTATATTGAGAGATGAAAACTCAAGCTGCCAAATCACTGTCAACAAGACTTACACACTTCATTGCGGCGACAATGAGCATCACTGTAAGGGATGGCACAAAGCGGCCATTGTCCTCTCCAATCACAACTCTCTCTTTATGCTGTGTAGCGACACAATTGGAGCCATCCGCCTACATTGCTTTATTCCTGGACCGACTTTAATTGCCTTGAAATTACCCCTGTCATATTCATTACATCACGTAGCAGCGTAGCATACAGAGGTCCTGGAGGCAGCATCACCGTTAGAGCCAATTGGCAGCTCCCATCTGGAGCAGTGCAATATGGAAGAGTGGACAGTTCCCACAGCAGTCCTTCACAGCTCCAAAGCCCATTGTGCCAACTCCCATACCAATATCACACCTGCTGTCCCTCCTACTGTAAACCACTCAGTCGACGAAACAGAGCGATGGGTATGTGCTTAAAAAGTTCCTGAAGATACTGCAAGGGCTATAATGTTTTCACATTCTGATATGGCTAATGCACAATCTTTCACACTAAAACATTAGCATACATGATTATCTATCCTACTCTGCCTTTCTAAGGTCTTCGAAAGCCAAGTTAACACACAGATTACCGACCAGTTCGAATCCCACCGTACCTTCTCCGCTATGCAATCCGGTTTCAGAGCTGGTCATGGGTGCACCTCAGCCACGCTCAAGGTTCTAAACGATATCATAACCGCCATCGATAAGAGACATTACTGTGCAGCCGTATTCATCGACCTGGCCGAGGCTTTTGAATGTCAATCACCACATTCTTATCGGCAGACTCGATAGCCTTGGTTTCTCAAATGATTGCCTCGCCTGATTCACCAACTACTTCTCCGATAGAGTTCAGTGTGTCAAATCGGAGGGCCTGTTGTCCGGACCTCTGGCAGTCTCTATGGGGGTGCCACAGTGTTCAATTCTCGGGCCGACTCTCTTCTCTGTATACATCAAAGATGTCGCTCTTGCGGCTGGTGATTCACTGATCCACCTCTACGCAGACGACACCATTCTGTATACCTCTGGCCCTTCTTTGGACACTGTGTTAAGTAACCTCCAGACGAGCTTCAATGCCATACTACTCTACTTGCATGGCCTCCAACTGCTCTTAAATGCAAGTAAAACTAAATGCATGCTCTTCAACCGATCGCTGCCCGCACCTGCCCTCCCATCAAGCATCACTACTCTGGACGGTTCTGACTTAGAATATGTGGACAACTACAAATACCTGGGTGTCTGGTTAGACTGTAAACTCTCCTTCCAGACTCACATTAAGCATCTCCAATCCAAAATTAAATCTAGAATCGGCTTCCTATTTCGCAACAAAGCATCCTTCACTCATGCTGCCAAACATACCCTCGTAAAACTGACCATCCTACCGATCCTCGACTTCGGCGACGTCATTTACAAAATAGCCTCCAACACTCTACTCAGCAAATTGGATGCCATCTATCACAGTGCCATCCATTTTGTCACCAAAGCCCCATATACTACCCACCACTGCGACCTGTACGCTCTCGTTGACTGGCCCTCGCTTTATACTTGTCGCCAAACCTACTGGCTTCAGGTCATCTACAAGTTTCTGCTAGGTAAAGCCCCGCCTTATCTCAGCTCACTGGTCACTATAGCAGCACCCACCCATAGCACGCGCTCCAGCAGGTATATCTCACTGGTCACCCCCAAAGCCAATTCTTCCTTTGGCCGCCTTTCCTTCCAGTTCTCTGCTGCCAATGATTGGAACGAACTGCAAAAATCACTCATATCTCCCTCACTAGCTTTAAGCACCAGCTGTCAGAGCAGCTCACAGATTACTGCAACTGTACGTAGCCCATCTGTAAATAGCCCATCCAACTACCTCATCCACATACTGTATTTATTTATTTATTTATCTTGCTCCTTTGCACCCCAATATCTCTACTTGCACATTCATATATACATACATATAAATATATACATACGCATAAATATATACATATATATTCTGCACATCTACCATTCCAGTGTTTAATTGCTATATTGTAATTACTTTGCCACCATAGCCTATTTATTGCCTTACCTCCTTTATCCTATGTCATTTGCACAAATTGTGTATAGACTTTTTCTACTGTATTATAGACTGTGTTTGTTTTACTCCACGTGTAACTCTGTGTTGTTGTATGTGTCGATCTGCTTTGCTTTATCTTGGCTATGACGCAGTTGCAAATGAGAACTTGTTCTCAACTAGCCTACCTGGTTAAATAAAGGTTAAATAAAAAAATTGTGTTTAAATCCACCAGTCCTGGATATGCCATACCAGAGCACACCCTACATGTCAACCTGACTCAGTTTAATCAGTCTGTTATTCTAGTCCCATTCATCTCACCCCTTGTGTAGACGATGGCCTGAACTCCTCCCCAGCATCAGTATTCTGCCACCCTCTGAGAATTCCTCTCCTAGGTCAAACACTTCTTCCGCGGAATTCCAGCCTTCAAAAGACTCCTCTTTCTCAGTTTGATCGGAGTCAGTGGTACTCCCACCTCTGGAATGCAGAGGGCCGCTTCTCTGGTTGCTTGGGAGGAGTCTATATCCACTGGCCAGTGTTTCCATCACTTATCAAGGACACCAAAAGTGACTCTTAGAAAACATGATTATAATGGAGTTAGAGAAAGCTGTAGAAATCAAATCTGTATCTAAATGAACGTTTCTGTGCTACAAGGTATATTCAACTACTGAGTAAAAAGAACTAAAAGACCCTCGATAGGAAGGACATGATAATTATGACATAATAATTGGGATATTCTGAATGAAGACGGAGTGGCATACTGCGTTGGCCTACTTATCATCAGAGAGATTGAGCTGCTTTGAGGGAGAAAGTTCAAAGAGGTTTGCCCACAGAGTTGAAGATACTACACTGCTTATAGAACTAAGAACTGTATGTCTCCTGGGAGAAGGTGGTTCCTAAATCAAATACTTACGTTCTTGTTTGAAGATGGATTATACTGGGAGAAATAATAACTTTTAAACTCATTTGGCTCCCTTTTAGATTCATTTTGAGGAATGGGAATTTGCTTCATTTGAAGAAAATCTCATTGGAAAGCTGGGTAAAAAAGAGCAATAAATATTGAATTGTCTTGTGATTGTCAGGATGTGGAGAGACAGTGAGATATGACTGCACTTTTGGGCAAATCTATTTAACCATACTAGACCACAGCTTTTTAATTGTGCTCTTCTCCCTGTGTCTGTCGAAGCACATGTTGTCTTACTGAGCAGGGACATGAGGCTCTGTGGCCACTACAGGCCATGTACACCATCCTCGTATTATCTCCCAATTCATCCAGATGAACACAGATTACACTTCGATCCACTTTCCTGTCATATTCACTGCACTCTACAATGGGTGTGGGATAGTCCTGTATAATCAGCATTATTTAATGACAGTTCATCTGTTCTCATATGGAGAGAAATAGAAACCGAGGGTGGCAGCCGTCTCACTTAAAGGCTTCAGATTGTCTTTCATTTGTCTTTTCCCTGCATCAATGCTCAGGGTAAACAAAGGAATGAATGCATTCAAGAAAAGGAGTATCACAGAGACCATAAATGATGATACATTTCCAGTGTCGGTGCATCAGATTCCAGTGCATGGATTCAGATGTTAATGTCTGAATCCAGTATGTATAGAACTGTGTTCTGTCTGGCCAGATATCAACCCTAGCATATACAGTAACACTCAGGCCAAGGTGTGCTGTGAAGTGAGCGCTGTGTGTGGTTATGTGACAGGGACTTGTAAGGCTAGCATCCTGGACTGCAATCAGAGACTGTTTGCAGAAGTGTCACCTGACCATAATGCATGTTGAACTGGGGGAAACAGTAAACCAGTGAATAAAACTTTCACAAGCCAAAAACCGAAATAAACAGAGTGGAGCCTGGGGGGAAAATCTGCATCAACAGTATTGAATATGGTATAAAACTAACTTTGTACTGTACGGTAGCTGTGTAGCCTACCCATTAAATTGTAATATCAACTAAAAGGCTTCCTCATTCAAACATGTATGGCCATACTAGAGGACTAGTCCCATGTGAATAGTTGACATACAGTTGGAGTGTCTGACAGGAGGACCATTGTGCCACAATAAGTGTTTGCAATTACATTTTGTTTTATTCAAGCGCAAATAAATAGGTATTTACATAACAACTACGTTAGTGTCATTACAGTGCAGGTCAATGTTGTTACAGCATACAATTTCAACTGTTCAACTTGTTAAACGTATACCAATGTAATTACCATGAAATAAATACATATTGTGGAACTGAATAGCCTACAGTGATTTTTGTTGTTGTAGATATTATCGTGAATACACAAGTAGGCTATATGTAAGTGTAGCAGCATAAAATAGGTTTCAACATCGAACAAGAGAACAATGGGCATACAGAAAATATGCGTTTTTTAAAAATGCCACCTTCACTATAGGCAACTCTGCATCCTACAACTGTGGAATTTCGACAACAAAGTATCCATATCTCTAAGAACTCGGAAAATGTGTCTGTGAGAGATGGAGGCGAGGCGGCTGCTTTCTGCTTCTTCCCAGGTCAGTCTGATCTGATGCGCGTGGCCATGCCAGTGGAAAATACCGTTAATTTTCTCTCCTTCATTTTTTCCTTTCTGCGGGAAGCTTCGGATTCGGGAGCCTTGCCTTCTCTCCTCCTACAGACATCACATCCGGGTCAGTTGACTGCAACTGTGTGTATATCGAGCTCAGTACAGCAACGCAGGCTGAGACAGCTGCTGTGTATCCTGTGCTGACATGGATACGACCACTGGCGTTTGTTGAAACTGTTCACCATAACATCAAGCTGGGAAGCTAAAACCAGGGACGCCCGCGGAAAGGACCAATAATTTCTTGCATGGGTGCCCTCAAGGGATAGCCACTATTCAGCCATGTCCAAAAGCCTGAAGAAGAAAAACCACTGGACCAACAAAGTCTATGAGAGTGTCCTTTGCAGGAATAAGGAAGGGGAGCTTGGGTTCGAGTTGAAGGGAGGCGCGGAGAATGGACAGTTCCCATATCTTGGGGAGGTTAGGCAAGGCAAGGTGGCCTGCCAGAGCGGCAGACTGTCCCAAGATGAACTACTCCTTGAGGTCAATGAAACGCCAGTGGCCGGACTAACCATCAGGGACGTACATGCAGTGGTCAGACACAGCAAAGACCCTGTCCGCCTTAAGTGTGTCAAACAAGGTGAGTGAACTGTTTGCACGACTCTGTTATGAACTCTTTTGTCTGCTGTTGATTACAAAAAAATCTTTGATACGTATTTCTATTGTTCCCCCAAAAATATCGAAATAATGAATCTCTTAAGTTGAAAGAAGACGCGGCTAGGGAGCGCAAACTTTTATTTTTGCTTCCTGATCTATTGTGTTCAAAGGGCGGACGTGCAACAAAGTTACATTCAAATGATGGTTATTTTGTAGCGCAGCTCGTTGAATTTCTCTATTGTACAGTTCATGTTGCTAAGTAGCAGAATTGGTGTCATGACTGGAATGGGGGTGTGTTATGTTTGAGAAGGTGTAATCGGATTCATTTTGTATATCCCGGAGGCGGTCGGCAGCTATCGATGATCTTGTAAAATATGCTATATATTTTTAATGGTTTGTACATTTTCTGCATTGAGTCATGTTTTGGGATTTATGTCGTTGGCCTGGCTGTCAGACAGGGTGGAATGTTACTCTGGAATGTTATTGTCAGGCGTGTGGGTGTGGCATTTTGTTTCATGATTTAGTAATGTGAGTTCTGATGTTGGCACATTTAAATTTTATAATTTATTTTCAGGGACATAAATTCTACTAATTAAGTATCACATTTCTTGAATTAATTTAGCGGAAAAAGGTACTAAAGTTCGACTACGGTTGCATCAGAAATAAGTCACCCATGCCATGGGCGAATTTTTGTCATTTTTATGGATACAGTGTTCAGTTATGCATTCCGCGAGTAATTGCTTCACGTGCTGATTGGGTTACATTAGATGCACACGTACCCATGCAGGCTTCCGCCTGAAGTCGGTAGAAGGCTTCAAGGTTTGGGAACATAGTGACATGAAATATGTATCCCTTATTGTTGTGAGATTCTTCAACTCTAGATGGTTTGTTTGGAGTTACAATATGTAGCCCATAGTAGACAACTTGTCCATGTATTATTTGTAAACCATATCAGGAGATAAGGCTATTGAACAGTAACATTCATTGATTAGACTTGTATTGTTTTGGGCACCTTTAAGGTCAACAGTCTTCTGGAAGGGACTCTTATAGAAAACATACATTCTCAGTATGCATGGAGAATATAGCCTATGGGAGTTCCTTGTGGGGAAAACCGGACTCATTATGGTTGTAATAAAAGTGAAGGTGGCAGCTATGAACGTTTTTTTGTGATTTAATAATCACTTTCAACAAACATGAACACATGCATACAAAATGAAGTTTCACCTCCCACCTCATCCCAATCCCACCCCACCCCACCTGAGAACCGAAAGGATCAAATGAAATGAACATACAGTACCTGGATCAAAAAAAGAATCAAAGCAACACATCACAAAGTGATTCAGCTGCAAGACGCCATTGGTTCAAAGTGTCTTCTTCAGCTCCATGAATGTGAGCAGTAGACAGCTCCATATAAATAACATGCTGCTATGAACCTTTCAACTGCATAGGCTATGGGGCTTTACTGAATATAGGCCTACGTTCTGATTGTGGGCGGCTTTAAACACACACAGTTTTTATGATAGAGAGCTTATAACACTTGCAGGAAAACCTATATTTGCATTCTACATAGTGACGATCCTATGCCCTTCCCTACAGATTTGTTTCTTCTCTGAGATATAACATGGGATGTTTTGCATTTCAGGCTGGGTGAGAGATCTCTAGTCTATCCTCTTTGGGGTAAAAAAAAAAAAAAAAAGCGAAACCCTGTAAGGAGCTTTGGATCAATGTCTTTGGCTGTGTGCTTTGTGTGATTGGGAGGCCGTTCCACTTCATACCCAGGGGATTTTCTCAAATGAAAGATATATGAACCTAATTTTCACACTTCCTCTGTTAGACACGTCCCCATCAGATTGGTCAAGCTGGGGAAGTTTTGTCATGGCTTTGTTTGGATCACTTTAATAACTCTCTCTTGCTATAGTTGTTTATCAAGAAGGTTTTGCTTGTGCCAAAGTATTTATATTTTAATTACAGACGTGGACATACTTTGATTGGACAGTAATATGCCCCTTTTTCAATTATCACATAATAACGAGTTTAATTCAATTGCTTTTGTATCTTTCAGTGAAGATGATTCAGATGGCTCAAATCTGTTCCATTTAGAAGCTCTTGGTATCTTTCAGTGAAGATGATTCAGGTGGCTCAAATCTGTTCCATTTAGAAGCTCTTGGTATCTTTCAGTGAAGATGATTCAGATGGCTCAAATCTGTTCCATTTAGAAGCTCTTGGTATCTTTCAGTTAAGATGATTCAGATGGCTCAAATCTGTTCCATTTAGAAGCTCTTGGTATCTTTCAGTTGGCTCAAATCTGTTCCAGAAGCTCTTGGTATCTTTCAGTGAAGATGATTCAGATGGCTCAAATCTGTTCCATTTAGAAGCTCTTGGTATCTTTCAGTGAAGATGATTCAGATGGCTCAAATCTGTTCCATTTAGAAGCTCTTGGTATCTTTCAGTGAAGATTATTCAGATGGCTCAAATCTGTTCCATTTAGAAGCTCTTGGTATCTTTCAGTGAAGATGATTCAGATGGCTCAAATCTGTTCCATTTAAAATCTGTTGGTATCTTTCAGTGAAGATGATTCAGATGGCTCAAATCTGTTCCATTTAGAAGCTCTTGGTATCTTTCAGTGAAGATGATTCAGATGGCTCAAATCTGTTCCATTTAGAAGCTCTTGGTATCTTTCAGTGAAGATGATTCAGATGGCTGAAAATCTGTTCCATTTAGATGCTCTTTGTATCTTTCCAGGCCAAAGAGCTTTGGTATGCCAGAGAGACGGTGGGTGTCAGGTCTGATATGACATCATATGGAGATTCCCTATGCAGAGTGGCAGGGAAGACAGTTTATCCCGACTGCTACTGTCTTGCCCATTCAGAATAGATTGCACAGTAATATATACAGTAGAGGTCGACCGATTATGATTTTTCAACACCGATACCGATTATTGGAGGACCAAAAAAGCCAATACCGATTAATCGGTCGTTTTTAAAAATTTTTTTTAATTTAAAAACATTTTTTTATTTAATAATGACAATTACAACAATACTGAATGAACACTTATTTTAATATAATATAATATATCAATAAATTCAATTTAGCCTCAATTAAATAATGAAATATGTTCACTTTGGTTTAAATAATGCAAAAACAAAGTGTTGGAGAAGAAAGTAAAAGTGCAATATGTGCTATGTAAGAAATCTAACCTTTCAGTTCTTTGCTCAGAACATGAGAACATATGAAAGCTGGTGGTTCCTTTTAACGTGAGTCTTCAATATTCCCATGTAAGACGTTTTAGGTTGTAGTTATTATTGAAATTATAGGACTATTTCCCTCTATACCATTTGTATTTCATTAACCTTTGACTATTGGATGTTCTTATAGGCACTTTAGTATTGCCAGTGTAACAGTATAGCTTCCGTCCCTCTCCTCGCTTCTCGTTCCTCCCTGAGCTCGAACCGGCAACACAACGACAACAGCCACCCTCGAAGCAGGGTTACCCATGCAGAGCAAGGGAAACAACCACAGGCTCAGAGCGAGTGATGTTTGAAACGCTATTAGCGCGCGCTAACTAGCCAGCCATTTCACTTCGGTTACACCAGCCTCATCTCGGGAGTTGATAGGCTTGAAGTCATAAACAGCGCAATGCTTGACGCACAACGAAGAGCTGCTGGCAAAATGCACGAAAGTGCTGTTTGAATGAATGTTTACTTGCCTGCTTCTGCCTACCACCGCTCAGTCAGATACTTAGATACTTGTATGCTTTTAGGCTCAGTCAGATTATATGCAACGCAGGACACGCTAGATAATATCTAGTAATATCATCAACCATGTGTAGTTAACTAGTGATTATGATTGATTGATTGTTTTTTATAAGATAAGTTTAATGCTAGCTAGCAACTTACCTTGGCTTACTGCATTCGCGTAACAGGCAGTCAGTCTCCTTGTGGAGTGCAACGAGAGAGAGGCAGGTCGTTATTGCGTTGGACTAGTTAACTGTTAGATTGGATCCCCGAGCTGACAAGGTGAAAATCTGTCGTTCTGCCCCTGAACGAGGCAGTTAACCCACCGTTCCTAGGCCGTCATTGAAAATAAGAATGTGTTCTTAACTGACTTGCCTAGTTAAATAAAGATTAAATAAAGGTGTAAAAAAAAAAAATTGGTGTCCAAAAATACCGATTTCCGATTGTTATGAAAACTTGAAATCGGCCCTAATTAATCGACCATTCCGAAAAATCGGTCGACCTCTAATATACAACACAGTGGCACAAGTCTGATAGTGACCTTGAACGTTTTGATGCCACATGCCAGTCTTCTTATCAAGAGAGCTGGGGACACCGCTGAACGTAGCCAAAGTGCTCATCATTCTCAGCCATGACAGTGTTACAACCAAAGATACATTTCTCCTATTTTAGCACAATAAACCAATGGCTTGCCTGTCCTAGATAGCTCAAGGAAGCCAAAGCGTCACTCTCCCACTTCTTCTACCTTCCAGTTGAAGAGCAGTATCGCTGACAAGTTTACACGCTTGATTTAACCTCCAATGGTTGATCAGGGTGTTTTAAATAATAGATCTCATGTTGAACAGTGTGATGCTTCAATAAGGTCATAACTCGAACACATCCTCCCCCTCAGACTATTGCTTTACACATTCCTTCCTCCTTCATTGTGGTCTTTGATGCCATTAAATAGTTCTAGATCCTAGTTTAATAGGTTTACAGCCCTGCATCTCTGTTTTGAAGTTATGTGATTAGCCGTGCTGAAGCGCTCAATTTCCGTTGTGCTTTAACCCTTGTGTGGTGTTCATGTTTTTGTTATTCACACAATGTTCACGGGTCTGATGGACCCACAACATTATTGGGTTTTTAAAACAATACAGCCATAACAATTTACGTAAAAATGTATGCATATCATTTACAAGCAATATACACAGCATACATGGTTAATATTTGTAATAAACGTTTTGGGTAGCCTTCCACAAGTTGGGTGAATTTTGGCCCATTTCTCCTGACAGAGCTGGTGTAACCGAGTCAGGTTTGTAGGCCTCCTTGCTCGCACACGCTTTTTCAGTTCTGCCCACCAAATGTCTATAGGATTGAGGTCAGGGCTTTGTGATGGCTACTCCAATACCTTGACTTTGTTGTCCTTAAGCCATTTTGCCACAACTTTGTAAGTATGCTTGGGGTCATTGTCCATTTGGAAGACCCATTTGCGACCAACCTTCAACATCCTAAAATGTTGCTTCAATATATCCACATCATTTTCCATCCTCATGATGCCATCTATTTTGTGAAGTGCACCAGTCCCTCCTGTAGAACAGCACCCTCACGACATGATTCTGCCACCCCCTTGCTTCACAGTTGGGATGGTGTTCTTCGACTTGCAAGCCTCCCCCTTTTTCCTCCAAACATAATGATGGTCATTATGGCCAAACCGTTCTGTTTTTGTTTCATCAGACCGGAGGACATTTCTCCAAAAAGTACAATCTTTGTCCCCATGTGCAGTTGTAAACCGTAGTCTGGCTTTTTTATGGCGGTTTTGGAGCAATGGCTTCTTCCTTGCTGAGCGGCCTTTCAGGTTATGTTGAAATAGGACTCGTTTTACTGTGGATATAGATACTTTTGTACCTGTTTCCTCCAGTATCTTCACAAGGTCCTTTGCTGTTTTTCTGGGATTGATTTGCACATTTCGCACCAAAGTACGTTCATCTCTCGGAGACAGAACGTGTCTTCTTCCTGAGCTTTATGACGGCTGTGTGGTCCCATGGTGTTTATACTTGCGTACTATTGTTTGTACAGATGAACATGGTACCTTCAAGTGTTTGGAAATTGCTCCCAAGGATGAGCCAGACTTGTGGAGGTCTACAATTTTTTTCTGAGGTCTTGGCTGATTTATTTGGATTTTCCCATGATGTCAAGCAAAGAGGCACTGATTTTGAAGGTAGGCCTTGAAATACACCCACAGGTACACCTCCAATTGACTCAAATGATATCACTTAGCATATCAGAAGCTTCTAAAGCCATGACATCATTTTCTGGAATTGTCCAAGCTGTTTAAAGGCACAGTCAACTCAGTGTATGTAAACTTCTGACCCACTGGAATTGTGATACAGTGAATTATAAGTGAAATAATCTGTCTGTAAACAATTGTTGGGAAAATTACTTGTGTCGTGCACAAAGTAGATGTCCTAACCAACTTGCAAAACTATAGTTTGTTAACAAGACATTTGTGGAGTGGTTGAAAAACGAGTTGTAATGACTCCAACCTAAGTGTACGTGAACTTCCGACTTCAACTGTATATTGAACAAACATAAATGAAACAAGGTTTTCATCACTTTTGATGTTTATTGCTTTGAACTGAACAAGTTGGAAGGACAAATTTTACATACAGTATTTTATGGAAATGATAAATGAGCCCCATTGAACACAAATTAAGGCCGCACTACAGAAAACATGAGGGTGTGTGTTGCAAATGTATTTCTTGCACTTGATGCATGTGTACTGTGTCTTCCTGTCCTTCTTGGGTCACCACACATCGCAGCACTTCTTCTTCATGCTACCCGCTTCCATCTGGAATGATGAAAACAATTAGTTCAGGAATTTTACAAACATTTCACTCACATACATACACTACTGTTCAAATGTTTGGGGTCACATGTTTTAATGGAATACCTACATAGGAGTACAGAGGCCCATTATCATCAACCATCACTCCTGTGTTCCAAAGGCACGTTGTGTTAGCTAATCCAAGTTGATCATTTAAAAAAGTTAATTGATCATTAGAAACCCCTTTTTGAATTATGTTAGCACAGCTGAAAACTGTTGTGCTGATTTTAAAGCAGCAATAAAACTGGCCTTCTTTAGACTAGTTGAGTATCTGGAGCATCAGCATTTGTGGGTTCGATTACAGGCTCAAAATGGCCAGAAACAAAGCACTTTCTTCAGTCTATTCTTGTTCTGAGAAATAAAGGCTATTCCATGTGAGAAATTGCCAAGAAACTGAAGATCTTGTACAACGCTGTGTACTACTCCCTTCACAAAACAGCAAAAACTGGCCCAAACCACATCCCTTGGTTCTTCTCAGGGGCTCCTCCATCTGGCTTCCCCGTATGCACTTGCAAGTTCCACACATATGATGAAGCAGCATCACAGGCAGCGCCCCCTATCATGACATAAGCTCTTCATCAACAGTAACGTTGGGCCGTGGGTTGTGAAACAGGAGAAGGCGGTCCACTCACTTGACCCACACTGACCTGATTGCATCTAGCTTATCTCTCTGCCGCCGAGCTGGTCTGGTGTCTCGGTTATCGAAGCGGATAATCCTGGAAATAATGTGGAATTTTTCCAGAGACATTGTTGCACTGAAAAGTTCTCTGCCAGTTTCTGCATCCCACATGGATTCTGTGGATTCCCCATTGGATCTGAAAACACCAGCAAGGATAAGAACCCCAAAGTATGCATGTAAATGAGTTTGGTCCATCTCCTTCCATCTCTCTCCAAAAACACGCCTTCCCTCCAAATTACTGCAGTCTAGAATGATTTCCTGGATGGTGTCTGGGATGAACAGTTTAAAAGAAGACTTTATGTTCTGCACATGAGTAACCGCCATCCGTGTCGGCCCTGATTACATCCTTATCACATTGGCAGCCATGCACCCCTTCTTACCCATTCCTTGGGTAAGAAGACCATTACATTTAAAAAATGTTTGACATCCATATTTGTCCTCCTGCAGGCTGCTGATGAGCTAGTTGCTGACGGGCTAATCTTGACTCCGAATTGACACAGACATGACCCTCTATTCTGAAAATTCTTCATCTTCCAAAATGGAAGACACTCCTTCCACACTAGCTTCTCTCTCTGAATTTTTTTTTTCTAAGGCCCTCTGAGCAGAGATTTGTTTTTGCCATACTGATTGATTGTGGTAAAGAGCCACACATGCAAAGCTATTTATTTGTTGTGTCCCTCCGCCAATTTGCAACTGGCTGGGGTAGAGTGTGGGGGAAAAAAATGTTTTTATTTTATTTATTTTTACAATGTATCGAAATAATGTATTGTAATAACATTGTGCAGGTTCCCGCAAGACATTGTGTAGTTTCACACACTACAAAGGGTAAAGAGTGCGAGAAAAGTGGGGGACAGGCAGACAGGCAAGGAGACAGACAGATTATTGCTATGTTGAAACCGCAGGCCCAGTGGGGAGGAAGACAATGAAGGCACACAGCAAACCTTTTTGTTTCATTTTTTACTTGTTTTCACCTACACACACACTTTTCCACACTTTTATTACCCTCGGGTCCAGTGGACACGAGCACCACATATGTAATATAAATGTGTAGGGGGGTGCACCGTGTGCACTCAATGAAAATGGGTTCTTTTACATGTTCTTCACAGAAAATGAGCCAATGCCAATGAGTCTCAGGTTGAAAATAATATTAATTGTCATTTTTCTTTTAATAAACATTGAAAATGGGTCCCACAGTTTCCCATACATTTTTCATGGCCTGTGTAAGTAATCCAAGTATTCCTGTTCCAGTCCACACACACACACACACACACACACTGCAACTGCACACACACACTGCAACTGCAGCCTCAGGAGGCTGAAGAAATTCGGCTTGTCACCAAAAACACTCACAAACTTCTACAGATGCACAATCGAGAGCATCCTGTCGAGCTGTATCACCGCCTGGCACGGCAACTGCTCCGCCCACAACCGTAAGGCTCTCCAGAGGGTAGTGAGGTCTGCACAACGCATCAACGGGGGCAAACTACCTGCCCTCCAGGACACCTACACCACTCGATGTCACAGGAAGGCCATAAAGATCATCAAGGACAACAACCACCCGAGCCACTGCCTGTTCACCCCGCTATCATCCAGAAGGCGAGGTCAGTACAGGTGCATCAAAGCTGGGACCGAGAGACTGAAAAACAGCTTCTATCTCAAGGCCATCAGACTGTTAAACAGCCACTACTAACATTGAGTGGCTGCTGCCAACACACGGACTTAACTCCAGCCACTTTAATAATGGGAATTGATGTAAAATATATCACTAGCCACTTTAAACAATGCTACTTAATATAATGTTTACATACCCTACATTATTCATCTCATATGTATATGTATATACTGTACTCTATCATCTACTGCATCTTTATGTAATACATGTATCACTAGCCACTTTAAACTATGCCACTTTGTTTACATACCCTACATTACTCATCTCATATGTATATACTGTACTCGATAACATCTACTGCATCTTGCCTATGCCGTTCTGTACCATCACTCATTCATATATCTTTATGTACATATTCTTATCCCTTTACACTTGTGTGTATAAGGTAGTAGTTTTGGAATTGTTAGGTTAGATTACTCGTTGGTTATTACTGCATTGTCGGAACTAGAAGCACAAGCATTTCGCTACACTCGCATTAACATCTGCTAACCATGTGTATTTGATTTGAGAATCTGAGGTCTTCATTGGTCCTCTAGGAGAGGATTAGATGAGATTGCCAGCAGCAATCAACTCTGTGGTCAGGATGTAATTAGAATATCTCAACTACAGCTGATTGGGACATTACCCAAGATAGGACCCAACATAGGACAGTTACACCCTGAAATTGAATGGATAGACTCAGACAACTGCGGTGTAATGAATCTTCACAATGAGAAGGACACAAACGAGATATTACTGGCAGGCAGCAGAACCAGCTCTGTATTCTGGTATAGCCTCAGTCAGTGTACTGACACTAGTGGTGTACTCTTATGTAAAGGTGATTGTATGTTTGTCATTAAATCCATCAAATCTTGCTCTGTTTTCCAGAGGCTAAGCTGTGGTTCAGCAAACCAGTCTGCTTTCCCTCACAGCCAGGCTCTGCTTCTCAGCCAGTCTTAGTCAGCGAGTGGGTACGGAAGTGGGACTGTATGGCACCATAGTGAGACACCAATTTCTCGTGACAGATGAAACATTGAGTAGCTGGCCAAGCCAGCGTGAACACGAGATTTCGTTCTGAGATTAGTGAGAGACTGGCTGAGTGCCCAAGATGCAGACTTGGCCTTCCAGAGAGGTGTTGGGCGCAGGTACGAGGAGCCATTTCCAGGTCAGCTCGAGGCGTTAGTGGTCCTCATCCGTGGCCCACTAGGCACCCTGGCTAGAAAAATGAATTAAGTCTGAGTGGCATGGGCTCTAGACTCTGTGGACTGCTGGAGCGTTGTTACTCTACACAGCAACAAGCAACCATGTCCATGACTACCCTCCAAGCAAGGAGAAGGCATCTATAAACGTTGCTTCATTTTAAAACCACTCCGTCTTTTTCTCCCCGAGCGCTCCGACCTGTCAAGAGCATGTTATGTGACGGAGAGAGGAGGATAGGGAGGAGGACCTGACTCAGCAACACCCTCTCCAGCATGCACGCCCCACACAGAGGGGTACATTTTCCCCCCACTAGTAACAACATCCACATACAGGAATGCACAGCCTGTCTGAGCTCCTGGATGTTGAATTGTGTTGCAGCTCAGCCTGTCTGTTAAGCACTCATATGTTGCACAGTTGGTCAGAATTACTTGTATAATCACTTTGGATACAGTTGAAGTCGGAAGTTTACATACACTTAGGTTGGAGTCATTAAAACAGGTTTTTAAACCACTCCACAAATTTCTTGTTAACAAACTATAGTTTTGGCAAGTCGGTTAGGACATCTACTTAGTGCATGACACAAGTCATTTTTCCAACAATTGTTTACAGACAGATTATTTAACTTATAATTCACTGTATCACAATTCCAGTGGGTCAGAAGTTAACATACAATAAGTTGACTGAGCCTTTAAACAGCTTGGAAAATTCCAGAAAATGATGTCATGACTTTAGAAGCTTCTGATAGGCTAATTGACATAATTTGAGTCAATTGGAGGTGTACCTGTGGATGTATTTTGAAGCATGTGGATCTATTGAAGCAACATCTCAAGACATTAGTCAGGAAGTTAAAGCTTGGTCGCGAATGGGTCTTCCAAATGGACAATAACCCCAAACATACTTCCAAAGTTGTGGCAAAATGGCTTAAAACCTGTTAAGCCTACCCTCTCATTTTTCGAACATTCTGTTAAAAATCGCGCAACTTTTCAGCGTTCTGCTACTCATGCCAGGAATATAGTATATGCATATGATTAGTATGTGTGGATAGAAAACACTCTGAAGTTTCTAAAACTGGTTAAATCACGGCTGTGACTATAACAGATTGTGTGTTTCATCGAAAAGCGCAAGAAAAACTGCTCACTGAAAGCTAAAAATAATATCCATGCGTCACTTTCATGGATTGTTAAAAGGGCACAAAATTAATTATGGACCTGCATGCAATTCCTACAGATTCCACATGATGTCGCCATTGTCGTCATTATCCGGGGAGTTTTTTGTTGGTAAATCCAACTAACTGGATTCCATTTCTTCCGGTCTCCGCCAGGATGTTTTGAAGTGCACATTTTCGGCCATTGATTTGAAGACGAGGAGCTATTGAATACACATCGCCCTGTGATCATTATGATAGATTATAAACGTTTACTAATACCTAAAGTTGGATTACAAAAGTATTTCGAAGTGTTTTGTGAAAGTTTATCGTCGACTTTTTTAATTTAAAAAAATGACGCTGCGTTTTAAAACAATGTTTTTTTCTGAATTACACAGCTTCCATAGATGGCTATTTTGGGTATATATGGACCGATTTAATCGATAAAAAGACCCAATAGTGATGTTTATGGGGCATATAGGAGTGCCAAGAAAGAAGCTTGTCAAAGGTAATGAATGTTTTATATTTTATTTCTGCGTTTTGTGTAGCGCCGGCTACGCTAAATCTTTTGTTTACGTCGCATTCAGGCATTTTGGGGTGTTGCATGCTATCAGATAATAGCTTCTCATGCTTTCGCTGAAAAGCATTTTAAAAATGTTGGCTTGTTGGCTAGATTCACATCGAGTGTAGCTTTAATTCTATACCCTGCATGTGTATTTTGATGAACGTTTGAGTTTTAACGAGTACATTTAGCATTTAGCGTAGCGCATTTGCATTTCCAGGTGAGGACAACAAAGTCAAGGTATTGGAGTGGCCATCACAAAGCCCTGACCTCATCCCTATAGAAAGTTTGTGGGCAGAACTGAAAAAGCGTGTGCGAGCAAGGAGCCCTACAAACCTGATTCAGTTACACCAGCTCTGTCAGGAGGATTGGGACAAAATTCACCAAACTTATTGTGGGAAGTTTGTGGAAGGCTAACCAAAATGTTTGACCCAAGTTAAACAATTTAAAGGCAATGCTACCAAATACTAATACTAACAGGCCCCCATTAACATCGACGGGGCTGTCGTGGAGCGGGTCGAGAGTTTCAAGTTACGTGGTTTCCACATCACCAACAAACTATCATGGTCCAAACATACCAAGACAGTCGTGAAGAGGGCACGACAAAACCTTTTCCCCCTCAGGAGACTGAAAAGATTTGGCATGGGTCCCCAGATCATCAAAAGGTTCTACAGCTGCACCATCGAGAGCGTCCTGACCGGTTACACCTGGTATGGCAACTGCTCGGCATCTGACCGTAAGGCACTACAGAGGGTAGTGCGTACAGCCCAGTACATCACTGGGGCCAAGCTTCCTGCCATCCAGGACTTATACAATAGGCTGTGTCAGAGGAAGGATCATAGAATTGTCAGAGACTCCAGTCACCCAAGTTATAGACTGTTTTCTCTGCTACCGCACGGCAAGCGGTACCGGAGCGCCAAGTTTAGGACCAAAAGGCTCCTCAGCAGCTTCTACCCCCAACCAATAAGACTGCTGAACAATTTATAAAAAACCCACCGGACAATTTACATTGACCCCCCCCCCCCTTTTGTACACTGCTGCTACTTGCTGTTTATTATCTATGCATAGTCACTTCACCCCCACCTACATGTACAAATTACCTCAACTTTCCTGTACCCCCGCACACTGACTAGGTACCGGTACCCCCTCTGTATATAGCCTCGTTATTCTTATCGGGTTACTTTTTATTATTACTTTTTATTTTAGTCTATTTCGTAAATATTTTCTTAACTCTTCTTGAACTGCACTGTTGGTTAAGGGCTTGTAAGTAAGCATTTCACAGTAAAGTCTACACTTGTTGTATTCGGCATATGTGTCAAAGTTTGATTTGATTTCTAGGGTACCATATTGTCCATTCGGTCACTCTGGAACCAGACCAATTCATCATCACTATGTAAGTTCACCTCTGAGAGTGTGTAAGTAGCACACGCACAGACACAGACACACACACTACCTGCCTCTGGGACTATTCTGCTGCTGTTTCTCTTCAGTCATGCGTCCTAACGTGCCCTGTGTGTGCTCACTCACCATCCCCTCAGGTTGTCAGCATACCTGTGAAGCAGCAAGGCTGGATAGAGGTGGAGACATCCTGCTACTGTGTGCTGTTTTTACACTGTCTGACTCCTAGCCTGACCTCTGGGGACAGCTGGGTAGTGATACATCAGACCAGACACTCACACAGCACAGCAGACCTGTCTGTCTTATTCATCCTATCGAGCTGGCCAACTCTCTCCGTCAACCTGCACTCGAGGGGGTTCCATGAACTGTATGGAGGAGCTCCACTGCGTTCTCTGCACCGGGGACTGGTGTCCATGATATTGTGGGGACTTTTTCTGTTGTGTATCTTGTGAACACAAAAGTTGGGTCTGTGTTAGATGTTTCACCAGAGATGGTAGAAATCAGCTTTGAGATGTCTGTTGCGTCTGTCGTTAGATGAATGAGACCAAAACGCAGCGTGGAAAGTGTTCATGATTTTTAATTCTGAACTCCAACAAAATACCAAACCGAACGTAAAGTTCTGCAGGGCTAGACAGCAACTATGCAAAAACAAGATCCCACAATCTAAGGTGGGGAAAAGGGCTGCCTAAGTATGATCCCCAATCAGAGACAACGATAGACAGCTGCCTCTGATTGGGAACTATACCCGGCCAACAAAGAAATAGAAAAACTAGAATGCCCACCCAAATCACACCCCGACCTAACCAAACAGAGAAATAAAAAGGCTCTAAGGTCAGGGCGTGACAATGTCTGCGTTAAAAGACAGCATTATCATGTCGTCTGTGTCACAGTATAGGAGACTATTGTAAAGTACTCTGCAAAACACTCTGCAAGTGTTACTCTGCAAAACACTGCAGTTAGTAGCAGTTTGAAAGTATCTCTCTGACTGCCAAGAGACATAACATATAACCTAACTTAAGCATGTACTTCATCCAGACAGACCTAGATGATAAATAACTTTTCTATTATTTCTCTATTTTCTTTCTCTCTGCATTGTTGGGAAGGCCCTTTAAGTAAGCGTTTCACTGTTAGTCTCCAACTGTTATTTATGAAGCATCTGACGAATAGCATTTGATTTTATTTCAATAAAATGCATCTGTAACGGTTTTCCGTATGAGAAGGAGAGTCGGACCAAAATGCGGCGTGTAGATTGCGATCCATGTTTATTGTGACTATAGCAACACGAATCTAAATACAAACACTACAAAATAATAAACGTAATGAAAACCGAAACAGCCTAAACTGGTGCAAACTAACACTAAGGACAATCACCCACAAACACACAGTGAAACCCAAGCTACCTAAATATGGTTCCCAATCAGAGACAATGACTAACACCTGCCTCTGATTGAGAACCATATCAGGCCAGACATAGAAATAGACAAACAAGACATCCAACATAGAATGCCCACCCAGTTCACGTCCTGACCAACACTAAAACAAGGAAAACACACACGAACGATGGTCAGAACGTGACAGTACCCCCCCTCCAAGGTGCGGACTCCGGACGCACAACTTAAACCTATGGGGGAGGGTATGGGTGGGCATCTGTCCGCGGTGGCGGCTCTGGCGCTGGACGTGGACCCCACTCCATAACAGTTTTATTCCACCTCCTTAGCGTCCCTAGATAGGTTACCCTCCTTAAAGACCGCTCGGGACAGAGGGGCAGCTCGGGACAGAGGTAGCTCGGGACAGAGGTAGCTCGGGACTGATGGGTAGCTCAGCACTGAGAGGAAGCTCAGCACTGAGAGGAAGCTCAGGCAGGTGGTTGGATCCGGCAGATCCTGGCTGGCTGGCGGTTCTGGAAGATCCTGGCTGACTGGCGGATCTGGAAGAGTCTGGTCGACTGGCGGATCTGGAAGAGTCTGGTCGACTGGCGGATCTGGAAGAGTCTGGTCGACTGGCGGATCTGGAAGAGTCTGGTCGACTGGCGGATCTGGAAGAGTCTGGTCGACTGGCGGATCTGGAAGAGTCTGGTCGACTGGCGGATCTGGAAGAGTCTGGTCGACTGGCGGATCTGGAAGAGTCTGGTCGACTGGCGGATCTGGAAGAGTCTGGTCGACTGGCGGATCTGGAAGAGTCTGGTCGACTGGCGGATCTGGAAGAGTCTGGTCGACTGGCGGATCTGGAAGAGTCTGGTCGACTGGCGGATCTGGAAGAGTCTGGTCGACTGGCGGATCTGGAAGAGTCTGGTCGACTGGCGGATCTGGAAGAGTCTGGTCGACTGGCGGATCTGGAAGAGTCTGGTCGACTGGCGGATCTGGAAGAGTCTGGTCGACTGGCAGATCTGGAAGAGTCTGGTCGACTGGCAGATCTGGAAGAGTCTGGTCGACTGGCAGATCTGGAAGAGTCTGGTCGACTGGCAGATCTGGAAGAGTCTGGTCGACTGGCAGATCTGGAAGAGTCTGGTCGACTGGCAGATCTGGAAGAGTCTGGTCGACTGGCTGCTCTGGCTGCTCCATGCTGACTGGCTGCTCCATGATGACTGGCAGCTCTGGCTGCTCCATGCTGACTGGCTGCTCCATGATGACTGGCAGCTCTGGCTGCTCCATGCTGACTGGCTGCTCCATGCTGACTGGCAGCTCTGGCTGCTCCATGCTGACTGGCTGCTCTGGCTGCTCCATGCTGACTGGCTGCTCCATGCTGACTGGCGGCCCTGGCTGCTCCATGCTGACTGGCGGCCCTGGCTGCTCCATGCTGACTGGCGGCCCTGGCTGCTCCATGCTGACTGGCGGCCCTGGCTGCTCCATGCTGACTGGCGGCCCTGGCTGCTCCATACTGACTGGCGGCCCTGGCTGCTCCATGCTAACTGGCAGCCCTGGCGGCTCCTTGCAGACTGGCAGCTCTGGCGGCTCCTTGCAGAAAGGCAGCTTTGGCGGCATCCTGCAGAAAGGCAGCTCTGGCGGCTCCTTGCAGACTGGCAGCTCCTTGCAGACTGGCAGCTCCTTGCAGACTGGCAGCTCCTTGCAGACTGGCAGCTCCTTGCAGACTGGCAGCTCTATGCAGACTGGCAGCTCTATGCAGACTGGCAGCTCCATGCAGACTGGCAGCTCTATGCAGACTGGCAGCTCTATGCAGACTGGCAGCTCTATGCAGACTGGCAGTTCTGAACAGGCGGGAGACTCCGGCAGCGCTGTAGAGAAGGAAGGCTCTGGCAGCGCTGGACAGGCGAGGCGCACTGTAGGCCTGATGCGTGGTGCTGGCACTGGTGGTACTGGGCCGAGGACATGCACAGGAAGCCTGGTGCGGGGAGCTGCTACCGGAGGGCTGGGGTGTGGAGGTGGTACTGGAAAAACCGGACCGTGCAGGCGCACTGGAGCTCTTGAGCACCGAGCCTGCCCAACCTTACCTGGTTGAATGCTCACGGTCGCCCTGCCAGTGCGGCGAGGTGGAATAGCCCGCACTGGGCTATGCAGGCGAACCGGAGACACCGAGCGCAAGGCTGGTGCCATGTAAGCCGGCCCAAGGAGACGCACTGGGGACCAGCTGCGTAGAGCCGGCTTCATGGCATTAGGCTCGACGCTCAATCTAGCCCGGCCGACACGCGGAGCTGGAATATACCGCACCGGGCTATGCACCCGCACTGGAGACACAGTGCGCACCACTGCATAACACGGTGCCTGTCCGGTCTCTCTAGCCCCCCGGTAAGCACAGGGAGTCTGCTCAGGTCTCCTACCTGGCATAGCCATACTCCCTGTTAGCCCCCCCCCAAGAAATTTTTGGGGCTGCCTCTCAGGCTTCCATCCGCTACGTCGTGCTGCCTCCTCGTATCTGCGCCTCTCAGCTTTCGCCGCCTCCAGTTCTTCTTTGGGGCGGCGATATTCTCCTGGCTGAGCCCAGGGTCCTCTTCCTTCTAATTCGTCCTCCCATGTCCATACCTCCTCTTTGGGCTGCTCCTGTTGCCTCTTCTCCTGCTGCACCTTTGGGCGGCTACACTCCGCTGGTTTAGCCCAGGGTCCTCTCCCGTCGAGGATTTCCTCCCATGTCCAGAAATCCTTATTGCGCTTCTCCTCGCGCTGCTCCTGCCTGTTGACACGCTGCTTGGTCCGTTGGTGGTGGGTGATTCTGTAACGGTTTTCCGTATGAGAAGGAGAGTCGGACCAAAATGCGGCGTGTAGATTGCGATCCATGTTTATTGTGACTATAGCAACACGAATCTAAATACAAACACTACAAAATAATAAACGTAATGAAAACCGAAACAGCCTAAACTGGTGCAAACTAACACTAAGGACAATCACCCACAAACACACAGTGAAACCCAAGCTACCTAAATATGGTTCCCAATCAGAGACAATGACTAACACCTGCCTCTGATTGAGAACCATATCAGGCCAGACATAGAAATAGACAAACAAGACATCCAACATAGAATGCCCACCCAGTTCACGTCCTGACCAACACTAAAACAAGGAAAACACACACGAACGATGGTCAGAACGTGACAGCATCTGTACCTACAGTATTTACCGGTACTAGATATTTGGCATTTGACACAGATACTGCTGCAAGCCAGATTCAATCTATCTGTTCTCCACACATAGTGGCTGACCAGCGTCCGTTACCAAGGAAGCTAAGCAGAGACACCGGATGTCATTATCATACTCTATTTGACATAACCACCCTCTGTGAAGTGTCTCTATGAGATGTTTTTCAGTTGATTTTGAATCTACTCAGATGCTAAAGGAAATGGGCTTTTAAAGCTCCACAGAGAACAAAGCAGAATGCGTTGTTACCAGTGCTATCATGAAACCACTTTGTGTGATACATTCTATTAGGGTCCTCCCTGGTTCGCCTATAGCTTATTGGATTTCAGCTGAAGTTATTTCTTTTGAATCTCTGGGCTTCTGTCAGATGTGTAGGTTTAGATACACGTAGACCTATAAGTGAATTATTGAAATGATACGGCATGGTGTATTATATTCAGGAAGTATGTTTTCCCGAGGGTCCAACATATGCTGTATATGCTCACATTAATCCCTGGTATTACAATCTCAAGATATACATTGTGGCAATTTGGAAGTATTGGATTGTTAATCCCATAGAATGTCACACTCAAATACCATTTACTCATTCATGATTACAATGATGCACACACACACGTGCGGATGCACTGGGCTGTGAAGGCCCCCCGGAGACAGTGCGCAGAGCCGGCGCAGGATATCCTAAATTGTAAAGTCTTTAGTCTGTATGTCTTTTTGGTTACGTGTCAGACCCCAGTAAGACCAGCTGTCCCCAGTGGCGTCGGCTAATAGGGGATCCTAATAAATCAAATCAAATCAAATGGACACACTTTAAGCAATAACCGCGTTCACAATAGCGCTCACAATCACATCCGGACAAACATTTATACTACATTCAAAGCAAACCGTTTATATCCAAACCACAACTGAAACCGCAAGCCATCTCTGTTTCACAGTTGAAGGGGATATTTTAAGACTATCTCTAAGTAGTGAATGTGGGATCAGACTCTGATGATGTTTGAAAGACAGAGTATAATTGACATACACTGAGTGTACAAAAAACATAAGAACATCTTCCTAATATTGAGTTGAATCCCTTTTTTTGCCCTCAGAACAGCCTCAGTTCGTCGGGCATGGACTCTAAAAGTGTGGAAAGTGTTCCACAGGGATGCTGGCCGTTGTTGACTCCAATGTTTCCCATAGTTGTGTCAAGTTGGCTGGATGTCCTTTGGGTGGTGGACCATTTTTGATACACACGGGAAACTGTTGAGCGGGAAAAACCCAGCAGCGTTGCAGTTTCTGACACACTCATGCCGGTGCACCTGGCACCTACTACCATACCCCGTTCAAAGACACTTAAATATTTTATCTTGCCCATTCACCCTCTGAATGGCACACATACACAATCTATGTCTCAGTTGTCTCAAGGCTTAAAAATCCTTCTTTAACCTGTCTCCTCCCCTTCATCTACATTGCTTTGAAGTGGATTTAACAAGTGACATCAATAAGGGATCATAGCTTTCACCTGGTCAGGCTATGTCATGGCAAGAGCAGGTGTTCATAATGTTTTGTACACTCAGTGTATATCATTATCCAATCAGAAGTCTTTTGAAGTTTTGATCCACAGCCGACCCAGACAGTAGTGCTGAGCGATAAACCAACATAAACGATAAACCAACATTTTTGTTATTTTTGGTTTTTAAAGTTATTGACCGACATCGGTTCAATTATTTGAATTGTTATTTTTTGTGATCTGTGATCTCAATGCAGTTTCTGTAGACATAAATCAGATGAAGCCTGAACTGTGCGATGTAGTAGGGAGTTGTAGTTTCCAACAGGCCAATATTCTACATAGTTTAGCACAGAAAACGTGGTAATTAACTACAATTACCATAGTCCATTGCGAGCCCGCTTAAACTTGTCCAGTCTGTGCAGAGCAGACATGGAGACTGAGAAAAGAGAGAACTTGTGATCGAGAGGGATAGAAACCAGTTGCTTTGGGAGCCTGAAAATACATGATCAAAGTGATTGATAGTTGGTATTAAGCAGTCATTAAAGTATGCCATATTTACTTTGAAGAACTTCTAAAATAGTGATTTTGTCAGACAGCATAGGCAGCAGCTCTATAGAGATGAGAAAATGACTTGGAATTAAATAATAAAGTCATCAAATATATATATACACACACAGTGGGGCAAAAAAGTATTTAGTCAGCCACCAATTGTGCAAGTTTTCCCACTTAAAAAGATGACAGAGGCCTGTAATTTTCATCATAGGTACACTTCAACTATGACAGACAAAATGTGAAAAAAAATCCAGAAAATCACATTGTAGTATTTTTAATGAATTTATTTGCAAATTATGGTGGAAAATAAGTATTTGGTCAATAACAAAAGTTTATCTCAATACTTTGTTGGCAAGACAGAGGTCAAATGTTTTCTGTAAGTCTTCACACACAGTTGCTGAGGTTTTTACACACAGTTGCTGATATTTTGGCCCATTCCTCCTCCATCTCCTCTAGAGCAGTGATGTTTTGGGGCTGTTGCTTGGCAACACGGACTTTCAACTCCCTCCAAAGATTTTCTATGGGGTTGAGATCTGGAGACTGGCTAGGCCACTCCAGGACCTTGAAATGCTTCTTACGAAGTCACTCCTTCGTTGCCCGGGCGGTGTGTTTGTCATGCTGAAAGACCCAGCCACGTTTCATCTTCAATGCCCTTGCTGATAGAAGGAGGTTTTCACTCAAAATCTCACGATACATGGCCCCATTCATTCTTTCCTTTACACAGATCAGACGTCCTGGTCCTTTTGCAGAAAAACAGCCCCAAAGCATGATGTTTCCACCCCCATGCTTCACAGTAGGTATGGTGTTCTTTGGATGCAACTCAGCATTCTTTGTCCTCCAAACACGACGAGTTGAGTTTTTACCAACTCGTCGTGTTTATATTTTGGTTCCATCTGACCATATGACATTCTCCCAATCTTCTTCTGGATCATCCAAATGCTCTCTAGCAAACTTCAGACGGGCCTGGACATGTACTGGCTTAAGCAGGGTGACACGTCTGGCACTGCAGGATTTGAGTCCCTGGCGGCGTAGTGTGTTACTGATGGTAGGCTTTATTACTTTGGTCCCAGCTCTCTGCAGGTCATTCACTAGGCCTCCCCGTGTGGTTCTGGGATTTTTGCTCACCGTTCTTGTGATCATTTTGACCCCACGGGGTGATATCTTGCGTGGAGCCCCAGATCGAGGGAGATTATCAGTGGTCTTGTATGTCTTCTATTTCCTAATAATTGCTCCCACAGTTGATTTCTTCAAACCAAGCTGCTTACCTATTGCAGATTCAGTCTTCCCAGCCTGGAGCAGGTCTACAATTTTGTTTCTGGTGTCCTTTGACAGCTCTTTGGTCTTGGCCATAGTGGGGTTTGGAGTGTGACTGTTTGAGGTTGTGGACAGGTCTCTTTTATACTGATAACATGTTCAAACAGGTGCCATTAATACAGGTAATGAGTGGAGGACAGAGGAGCCTCTTAAAGAAGAAGTTACAGGTCTGTGAGAGCCAGAAATCTTGCTTGTTTGTAGGTGACCAAATACTTATTTTCCACCATAATTTGCAAATAAATTCATAAAAAATCCTACAATGTGATTTTCTGGATTTTTTTTCTAATTTTGTCTGTCATAGTTGAAGTGTACCTATGATGAAAATTACAGTCCTCTCATCTTTTTAAGTGGGAGAACTTGCACAATTGGTGGCTGACTTAATATTTTTTTGCCCCACTGTATGTATGTGTATATATCTATCTATCTATATATATATATATATATATTTATATTTATTTATTTATTTATTAAAGTAATGTGAATAAATTATGGTTAATAAGTGATAAGAAGTAATGAACAGTCACTACCGTCAACAGTGTTGTTACAGCCTTCAACCAACAATGCAGAGTGCATTTAATTTAAATAAATAAATAAATGAAATCGAAAGTCGTGATTATTTTTTTATCATCGTACCAAAGCTGAATTGATCTCAAAATGCACTAATCGCTCAGCATTACCAGCCAGGCATACCAGCCAGGCATACCAGCCAGTGGATGAGCTGCAGTAGTTTCTCTCCAGTGACTGTGAAGGCCTGGCTGACTGGTGTGTGGGTGTGCCTGGCAGTATCAATTCCTCCTGCTGAGCATCTGACTGCAGGGCTGTGAAGGTATCCTTGATCAAGGACATGGCCTCCACCATAAAGATATTTCAGAACCACCAGACTGGATCTAGCAGTGTTTCCTGTAGATTAGCTAGGCTGGTTTTTAATGGTAAAAAAAAAGGGTTCCAGAAGGGTTCTGCGACTATCCCAATAGGAGAACCCTTTTTGGTTCCAGGTTCTTCAAAGGGTTCTCCTATGAGGACAGCCAAAGAACCCTTTTTGGTTCTAGATAGCACCTTTTTTCTAAGAGTGTAGGGGAACGCTGTACTGTATCTAAACGTCCTTTTAAGCAGAACTTGAACAGGCCTAGACCGGACCAGTTGGTTTCAGTATTGGGAGCAACATTTCATAAGGGCTGTATTTCATATGTGCAGCCATAAAAACAGAAGCCTTTGAAATGTGAAGCATATGTCTTTAGAAATCCTAAACACATCTACTTATACCCGCTATGCATTGAAATCCCCAATATGTCCCCGTGTGATGTTTGTCATCTAGTGATGATGAAGACTCCCTCCCTCCATCCCTCCTTCCCTCCCATGGATAAGGAGATTCTCATCTTTTCTACACAAATCAAAGTGTCGGGCCGAGGCAGTAAATGCATGGTTTCTTCGGGGGCTGGCAAAGCGCTGGCTCGCTATCGATGCCAATCAAAGTTGCCTACAGGAACAGTGTTGGCACTCTGTCAATGTGCCGTGTTGATTATAGAGTAGGAGAGTACAACCCAGCGCTGTCGAGGAATCATGAATCACAAAGAGGTGGAGGATTTTACACTGCAACTCTTTAACCATCTGCAGATGCTCTGAATGGTTGGCAACTGAACATTTATACAGTATAGTGTAAAATGCAATGACAAAACGTGCATACAGAAAACACAGACCTTTGGAATCATGGAGAAAAGCATTGGGGGTTGAGAGAGAGAGAAGCTTACTTAGAAAACAGAGAGAAAGACACTGTAGAGAATATTCTGCAAACCCCACAGCCTGCATCGGTTCATGCTGAATCACTGGGAAAGGGAACAATCAATATTGAAGTGAACTGTTGAAGCCCCAGTATTCAGAGAGGCTGGGGAGCTGCTGTGTATCTGAGAAATGTGATGGACTGGCCACTGGCTGCTACAGCAAACAGAAGCTTACCTTCGTGTGTGTGTGTTTCAGAGAGTGAGAGAAGGGAAACATCAAGAGAGTGAGGAACAGTGTGTGTGCGCCTGTGTGCTTCATAGATCGGGCAAGCTGGCAAACTCAAAGAGAGTGCGGAACAGACAGAGTTGCTTTTTTTCAGGTAGAGGCAGATCTGTTCTATGAAGATGCGGGGGAACATTGATTTACTGCTGCCCAGTACAGATCCCACAAGGCTCATGCGAAGGATAGTTAAGTCTAGCCCTACAACTCAATTCAATATACCTTTATTTAACTTGGCAAGTCAGTTAAGAACACATTCTTATTTTCAATGACGGCCTAGGAACGGTGGCTTAACTGCCTTGTTCAGGGACAGAATGACAGATTTTCACCTTGTCAGCTCGGGGGATCCAATCTTGCAACCTTACAGTTAACTAGTCCAACGTCGTTGCACTCCACAAGGAGACTGACTGCCTGTTACGCGAATGCAGTAAGCCAAGGTAAATTGCTAGCTAGCATTAAACTTATCTTATAAAAAACAATCAATCAATCATAATCACTAGTTAACTACACATGGTTGATGATATTACTAGATATTATCTAGCGTGTCCTGTGTTGCATATAATCTGACTGAGCCTAAAAGCATACAAGTATCTAAGTATCTGACTGAGCGGTGGTAGGCAGAAGCAGGCAAGTAAACAGTCATTCAAACAGCACTTTCGTGCGTTTTGCCAGCAGCTCTTTGTTGTGCGTCAAGCATTGTGCTGTTTATGACTTCAAGCCTATCAACTCCCGAGATGAGGCTGGTGTAACCGAAGTGAAATGGCTGGCTAGTTAGCGCGCGCTAATAGCGTTTCAAACATCATTCGCTCTGAGCCTGTGAATGTTTCCCTTGCTCTGCATGGGTAACCCTGCTTCGAGGGTGGCTGTTGTTGTTGTGTTGCCGGTTCAAGCCCAGGGAGGAGCGAGGAGAGGGAAGGAAGCTATACTATTACACTGGCAATACTAAAGTGCCTATAAGAACATCCAATAGTCAAAGGTTAATGAAATACAAATGGTATAGAGGGAAATAGTCCTATAATTCCTATAATAACTGCAACCTAAAACTTCTTACCTGGGAATATTGAAGACTCATGTTAAAAGGAACCACCAGCTTTCATATGTTCTCATGTTCTGAGCAAGGAACTGAAAGGTTAGATTTCTTACATAGCACATATTGCACTTTTACTTTCTTCTCCAACACTTTGTTTTTGCATTATTTAAACCAAATTGAACATGTTTCATTATTTACTCGAGGCTAAATTGATGTTATTGATGTATTACATTAAGTTAAAATAAGTGTTAATTCAGTATTGTTGTAATTGTCATTATTACAAATAAATAAATACAAATCAGCCGTTTAATCAGTATCGTTTTTTTGTTCCTCCAATAATCGGTATCGGTGTTGAAAAATCCTTATCAGTCGACCTCTAATCCTAAAACCTCACCTCAGCCCATAGTTAAGCCCAGTCATTTCAACTCCTTGGAAAAGAGCTTCTTGCAACTTTGCTTCTTTCTCTCCCTCCCTCTCTCACTGTCCCTCTCCCTCCCTCTCTCACTGTCTCTCTCCCTCCCTCTCTCTCTCACTGTCTCTCTCTCTCACTGTCCCTCTCCCTCCCTCTCTCACTGTCCCTCTCCCTCCCTCTCTCACTGTCCCTCTCCCTCCCTCTCTCACTGTCTCTCTCCCTCGCTCTCTCACTGTCTCTCTCACTGTCTCTCTCCCTCCCTCTCTCACTGTCTCTCTCCCTCCCTCTCTCACTGTCTCTCTCCCTCTCTCTCTCTCTCTCCCCTTTTCATATTTCATCCCATTTTCTGAGAAGAGGCAGCAGGGAACGGCATCTTAAATCAGTCCAGAAGGGAAGGTGGACAGGGAGGAGGGGGGACTGACTGACTGCCATCCTGAACCCATAGACACAGACATTATTCATGCTTTCTAAGAGTCAGTGGGAGAGAGAGCTCCTCAAATAAAGCCAGTGGCACTGACTGAGACACAGGCCAGTCCTAATCCTCCATCAAGAGATGAGAGAGATGGGCCCTAGGCCCTTTTCACCGGCCGGCTGCTATAACAGGTACCTCTAAGAAACATCCTCCCTTTGGATAGAACCCTGAAGACTTTAATACTGTCTGTTTGGATTGAACCCTGATGACTTTAATACTGTCTGTTGGGATAGAACCCTGAAGACTTTAATACTGTCTGTTGGGATTGAACCCTGATGACTTTAATACTGTCAGTTTGGATAGAACCCTGAGAGCTTTAATACTGTCAGTTTGGATAGAACCATGAGAGCTTTAATACTGTCAGTTTGGATAGAACCCTGAGGACTTTAATACTGTCGGTTTGGATAGAACCCTGAGAGCTTTAATACTCTCGGTTTGGATAGAACCTTGAGAGCTTTAATACTCTCGGTTTGGATAGAACCCTGAGAGCTTTAATACTGTATCTTTGAATAGAACCTTGAGAGCTTTAATACTGTCGGTTTGGATAGAACCCTGAGAGCTTTAATACTGTCGGTTTGGATAGAACCCTGAGGGCTTTAATACTGTCGGTTTGGATAGAACCCTGAGGCTTTAATACTGTCGGTTTGGATAGAACCCTGAGGAGCTTTAATACTGTCGGTTTGGATAGAACCCTGAGGGCTTTAATACGATCGGTTTGGATAGAACCCTGAGGGCTTTAATACGGTCGGTTTGGATAGAACCCTGAGGGCTTTAATACTGTCTGTTTGGATAGAACCCTGAGGGCTTTAATACTGTCGGTTTGGATAGAACCCTGAGAGCTTTAATACTGTCGGTTTGGATAGAACCCTGAGGGCTTTAATACTGTCGGTTTGGATAGAACCCTGAGAGCTTTAATACTGTCGGTTTGGATAGAACCCTGAGGGCTTTAATACTGTCGGGTTGGATAGAACCCTGAGAGCTTTAATACTGTCGGTTTGGATAGAACCCTGAGAGCTTTAATACTGTCGGTTTGGATAGAACCCTGAGAGCTTTAATACTGTCGGTTTGGATAGAACCCTGAGAGCTTTAATACTGTCGGTTTGGATATAACCCTGAGAGCTTTAATACTCTCGGTTTGGATAGAACCCTGAGGACATTAATACTCTCGGTTTGGATAGAACCCTGAGGGCTTTAATACGGTCGGTTTGGATAGAACCCTGAGGGCTTTAATACGGTCGGTTTGGATAGAACCCTGAGGGTTTTAATACTGTCGGGTTGGATAGAACCCTGAGGGCTTTAATACTGTCTGTTGAGATAGAACCCTGAAGACTTTAATACTGTCTGTTGGGATAGAACCCTGAAGACTTTAATACTGTCTGTTGGGATTGAACCCTGATGACTTTAATACTGTCAGTTTGGATAGAACCCTGAGAGCTTTAATACTGTCAGTTTGGATAGAACCATGAGAGCTTTAATACTGTCAGTTTGGATAGAACCCTGAGGACTTTAATACTGTCGGTTTGGATAGAACCCTGAGAGCTTTAATACTCTCGGTTTGGATAGAACCCTGAGAGCTTTAATACTCTCGGTTTGGATAGAACCCTGAGAGCTTTAATACTGTATCTTTGAATAGAACCTTGAGAGCTTTAATACTGTCGGTTTGGATAGAACCCTGAGAGCTTTAATACTGTCGGTTTGGATAGAACCCTGAGGGCTTTAATACTGTCGGTTTGGATAGAACCCTGAGAGCTTTAATACTGTCGGTTTGGATAGAACCCTGAGGACTTTAATACTGTCAGTTTGGATAGAACCCTGAGAGCTTTAATACTGTCGGTTTGGATAGAACCCTGAGGGCTTTAATACGATCGGTTTGGATAGAACCCTGAGGGCTTTAATACGGTCGGTTTGGATAGAACCCTGAGGGCTTTAATACTGTCTGTTTGGATAGAACCCTGAGGGCTTTAATACTGTCGGTTTGGATAGAACCCTGAGAGCTTTAATACTGTCGGTTTGGATAGAACCCTGAGGGCTTCAATACTGTCGGTTTGGATAGAACCCTGAGAGCTTTAATACTGTCGGTTTGGATAGAACCCTGAGGGCTTTAATACTGTCGGGTTGGATAGAACCCTGAGAGCTTTAATACTGTCGGTTTGGATAGAACCCTGAGAGCTTTAATACTGTCGGTTTGGATAGAACCCTGAGAGCTTTAATACTGTCGGTTTGGATAGAACCCTGAGAGCTTTAATACTGTCGGTTTGGATAGAACCCTGAGAGCTTTAATACTCTCGGTTTGGATAGAACCCTGAGGACATTAATACTCTCGGTTTGGATAGAACCCTGAGGGCTTCAATACTATCGGTTTGGATAGAACCCTGAGGGCTTCAATACTATCGGTTTGGATAGAACCCTGAGGGATTTAATACTGTCGGTTTGGATAGAACCCTGAGTGTTTTAATACTGTCGGGTTGGATAGAACCCTGAGGGCTTTAATACTGTCTGTTTGGATAGAACCCTGAGGGCTTTAATACTGTCGGTTTGGATAGAACCCTGAGGGCTTCAATACTGTCGGTTTGCATAGAACCCTGAGGGCTTTAATACTGTCGGTTTGAATAGAACCCTGAGTGCTTTAATACTGTCGGTTTGGATAGAACCCTGAGGGCTTTAATACGGTCGGTTTGGATAGAACCCTGAGGGCTTTAATACTGTCTGTTTGGATAGAACCCTGAGAGCTTTAATACGGTCGGTTTGGATAGAACCCTGAGGGTTTTAATTCTGTCGGTTTGGATAGAACCCTGAGAGCTTTAATACTGTCGGTTTGGATAGAACCCTGAGGGCTTTTACGATATAGAACCCTGTTTAATACGGTTTGGATAGAACCCTGAGGGCTTTAATACTGTCTGTTTGGATAGAACCCTGAGGGCTTTAATACTGTCGGTTTGGATAGAACCCTGAGAGCTTTTAATACTGTCGGTTTGGATAGAACCCTGAGGGCTTCAATACTGGGTTTGGATAGAACCCTGAGAGCTTTAATACTGGGTTTGGATAGAACCCTGAGGGCTTTAATACTGTCGGGTTGGATAGTTTTAATACTGTCGGTTTGGATAGAACCCTGAGAGCTTTAATACTGTCGGTTTGGATAGAACTGAGAGCTTTAATACTGTCGGTTTGGATATAACCCTGAACCCGGTTTGGAGGGTTTTAATACTGTCGGGTTGGATAGAACCCTGAGGGCTTTAATACTGTCTGTTGAGATAGAACCCTGAAGACTTTAATACTGTCTGTTGGGATAGAACCCTGAAGACTTTAATACTGTCTGTTGGGATTGAACCCTTGACTTTAATACTGTCAGTTTGGATAGAACCCTGAGAGCTTTAATACTGTCAGTTTGGATAGAACCATGAGAGCTTTAATACTGTCAGTTTGGATAGAACCCTGAGGACTTTAATACTGTCGGTTTGGATAGAACCCTGAGAGCTTTAATACTCTCGGTTTGGATAGAACCCTACTTTAAAACTCTCGGTTTGGATAGAACCCTGAGAGCTTTAATACTGTATCTTTGAATAGAACCTTGAGAGCTTTAATACTGTCGGTTTGGATAGAACCCTGAGAGCTTTAATACTGTCGGTTTGGATAGAACCCTGAGGGCTTTAATACGGTCGGTTTGGATAGAACCCTGAGGGCTTTAATACTGTCTGTTTGGATAGAACCCTGAGGGCTTTAATACTGTCGGTTTGGATAGAACCCTGAGAGCTTTTAATACTGTCGGTTTGGATAGAACCCTGAGGGCTTCAATACTGTCGGTTTGGATAGAACCCTGAGAGCTTTAATACTGTCGGTTTGGATAGAACCCTGAGGGCTTTAATACTGTCGGGTTGGAAAGAACCCTGAGAGCTTTAATACTGTCGGTTTGGATAGAACCCTGAGAGCTTTAATACTGTCGGTTTGGATAGAACCCTGAGTGTTTAATACTGTCGGTTTGGATAGAACCCTGAGAGCTTTAATACTGTCGGTTTGGATATAACCCTGAGAGCTTTAATACTCTTTTTAATACTGTCTGTTGGGATTGAACCCTGATGACTTTAATACTGTCAGTTTGGATAGAACCCTGAGAGCTTTAATACTGTCAGTTTGGATAGAACCATGAGAGCTTTAATACTGTCAGTTTGGATAGAACCCTGAGGACTTTAATACTGTCGGTTTGGATAGAACCCTGAGAGCTTTAATACTCTCGGTTTGGATAGAACCCTGAGAGCTTTAATACTCTCGGTTTGGATAGAACCCTGAGAGCTTTAATACTGTATCTTTGAATAGAACCTTGAGAGCTTTAATACTGTCGGTTTGGATAGAACCCTGAGAGCTTTAATACTGTCGGTTTGGATAGAACCCTGAGGGCTTTAATACTGTCGGTTTGGATAGAACCCTGAGAGCTTTAATACTGTCGGTTTGGATAGAACCCTGAGGACTTTAATACTGTCAGTTTGGATAGAACCCTGAGAGCTTTAATACTGTCGGTTTGGATAGAACCCTGAGGGTCGGTTTGGATAGAACCCTGAGAGCTTTAATACTGTCGGTTTGGATAGAACCCTGAGGGCTTCAATACTGTCGGTTTGGATAGAACCCTGAGAGCTTTAATACTGTCGGTTTGGATAGAACCCTGAGGGCTTTAATACTGTCGGGTTGGATAGAACCCTGAGAGCTTTAATACTGTCGGTTTGGATAGAACCCTGAGAGCTTTAATACTGTCGGTTTGGATAGAACCCTGAGAGCTTTAATACTGTCGGTTTGGATAGAACCCTGAGAGCTTTAATACTGTCGGTTTGGATAGAACCCTGAGAGCTTTAATACTCTCGGTTTGGATAGAACCCTGAGGACATTAATACTCTCGGTTTGGATAGAACCCTGAGGGCTTCAATACTATCGGTTTGGATAGAACCCTGAGGGCTTCAATACTATCGGTTTGGATAGAACCCTGAGGGATTTAATACTGTCGGTTTGGATAGAACCCTGAGGGTTTTAATACTGTCGGGTTGGATAGAACCCTGAGGGCTTTAATACTGTCTGTTTGGATAGAACCCTGAGGGCTTTAATACTGTCGGTTTGGATAGAACCCTGGGGGCTTCAATACTGTCGGTTTGCATAGAAGGGCTTTAATACTGTCGGTTTGAATAGAACCCTGAGTGCTTTAATACTGTCGGTTTGGATAGAACCCTGAGGGCTTTAATACGGTCGGTTTGGATAGAACCCTGAGGGCTTTAATACTGTCTGTTTGGATAGAACCCTGAGAGCTTTAATACGGTCGGTTTGGATAGAACCCTGAGGGTTTTAATTCTGTCGGTTTGGATAGAACCCTGAGAGCTTTAATACTGTCGGTTTGGATAGAACCCTGAGGGTTTTAATACTGTCGGTTTGGATAGAACCCTGAGGGCTTTAATACGATCGGTTTGGATAGAACCCTGAGGGCTTTAATACGGTCGGTTTGGATAGAACCCTGAGGGCTTTAATACTGTCTGTTTGGATAGAACCCTGAGGGCTTTAATACTGTCGGTTTGGATAGAACCCTGAGAGCTTTTAATACTGTCGGTTTGGATAGAACCCTGAGGGCTTCAATACTGTCGGTTTGGATAGAACCCTGGAGGGCTTTAATACTGTCGGGTTGGATAGAACCCTGAGAGCTTTAATACTGTCGGTTTGGATAGAACCCTGAGAGCTTTAATACTGTCGGTTTGGATAGAACCCTGAGAGCTTTAATACTGTCGGTTTGGATATAACCCTGAGAGCTTTAATACTGTCGGTTTGGATATAACCCTGAGAGCTTTAATACTCTCGGTTTGGATAGAACCCTGAGGACATTAATACTCTCGGTTTGGATAGAACCCTGAGGGCTTTAATACGGTCGGTTTGGATAGAACCCTGAGGGCTTTAATACGGTCGGTTTGGATAGAACCCTGAGGGTTTTAATACTGTCGGGTTGGATAGAACCCTGAGGGCTTTAATACTGTCTGTTGAGATAGAACCCTGAAGACTTTAATACTGTCTGTTGGGATAGAACCCTGAAGACTTTAATACTGTCTGTTGGGATTGAACCCTGATGACTTTAATACTGTCAGTTTGGATAGAACCCTGAGAGCTTTAATACTGTCAGTTTGGATAGAACCATGAGAGCTTTAATACTGTCAGTTTGGATAGAACCCTGAGGACTTTAATACTGTCGGTTTGGATAGAACCCTGAGAGCTTTAATACTCTCGGTTTGGATAGAAACCTGAGAGCTTTAATACTCTCGGTTTGGATAGAACCCTGAGAGCTTTAATACTGTATCTTTGAATAGAACCTTGAGAGCTTTAATACTGTCGGTTTGGATAGAACCCTGAGAGCTTTAATACTGTCGGTTTGGATAGAACCCTGAGGGCTTTAATACTGTCGGTTTGGATAGAACCCTGAGAGCTTTAATACTGTCGGTTTGGATAGAACCCTGAGGACTTTAATACTGTCAGTTTGGATAGAACCCTGAGAGCTTTAATACTGTCGGTTTGGATAGAACCCTGAGGGCTTTAATACGATCGGTTTGGATAGAACCCTGAGGGCTTTAATACGGTCGGTTTGGATAGAACCCTGAGGGCTTTAATACTGTCTGTTTGGATAGAACTGAGGGCTTTAATACTGTCGGTTTGGATAGAACCCTGAGAGCTTTAATACTGTCGGTTTGGATAGAACCCTGAGGGCTTCAATACTGTCGGTTTGGATAGAACCCTGAGAGCTTTAATACTGTCGGTTTGGATAGAACCCTGAGGGCTTTAATACTGTCGGGTTGGATAGAACCCTGAGAGCTTTAATACTGTCGGTTTGGATAGAACACTGAGAGCTTTAATACTGTCGGTTTGGATAGAACCCTGAGAGCTTTAATACTGTCGGTTTGGATAGAACCCTGAGAGCTTTAATACTGTCGGTTTGGATAGAACCCTGAGAGCTTTAATACTCTCGGTTTGGATAGAACCCTGAGGACATTAATACTCTCGGTTTGGATAGAACCCTGAGGGCTTCAATACTATCGGTTTGGATAGAACCCTGAGGGCTTCAATATTATCGGTTTGGATAGAACCCTGAGGGATTTAATACTGTCGGTTTGGATAGAACCCTGAGGGTTTTAATACTGTCGGGTTGGATAGAACCCTGAGGGCTTTAATACTGTCTGTTTGGATAGAACCCTGAGGGCTTTAATACTGTCAGTTTGGATAGAACCCTGAGGGCTTCAATACTGTCGGTTTGCATAGAACCCTGAGGGCTTTAATACTGTCGGTTTGAATAGAACCCTGAGTGCTTTAATACTGTCGGTTTGGATAGAACCCTGAGGGCTTTAATACGGTCGGTTTGGATAGAACCCTGAGGGCTTTAATACTGTCTGTTTGGATAGAACCCTGAGAGCTTTAATACGGTCGGTTTGGATAGAACCCTGAGGGTTTTAATTCTGTCGGTTTGGATAGAACCCTGGATAGAACCCTGAGGGCTTTAATACTGTCGGTTTGGATAGAACCCTGAGGGCTTTAATACTGTCGGTCGGTTTCGGATAGAACCCTGAGGGCTTTAATACTGTCGGTTTGGATAGAACCCTGAGAGCTTTAATACGGTCGGTTTGGATAGAACCCTGAGGGATTTAATACTGTCGGTTTAATTCTGTCGGTTTGGATAGAACCCTGAGAGTCAGTTTGGATAGAACTTTAATACTGTCGGTTTGGATAGAACCCTGAGGGTTTTAATACTGTCGGTTTGGATAGAACCCTGAGGGCTTTAATACTGTCGGTTTGGATAGAACCCTGAGGGCTTTAATACTGTCGGTTTGGATAGAACCCTGAGGGCTTTAATACTGTCGGGTTTGGATAGAACCCTGAGGGCTTTAATACGCTCGGTTTGGATAGAACCCTGAGGGTTTTAATACTGTCGGGTTGGATAGAACCCTGAGGGTTTTAATACGGTCGGTTTGGATAGAACCCTGAGGGTTTTAATACTGTTGGGTTGGATAGAACCCTGAGGGCTTTAATACTGTCGGGTTGGATAGAACCCTGAGGGCTTTAATACGGTCGGTTTGGATAGAACCCTGAGGGCTTTAATACTGTCGGGTTGGATAGAACCCTGAGGGTTTTAATACGGTCGGTTTGGATAGAACCCTGAGGGTTTTAATACTGTCGGGTTGGATAGAACCCTGAGGGTTTTAATACGGTCGGTTTGGATAGAACCCTGAGGGTTTTAATACTGTCGGTTTGGATTGAGGGTTTTAATACTGTCGGGTTGGATAGAACCCTGAGGGTTTTAATACGGTCGGTTTGGATAGAACCCTGAGAGCTTTAATACTGTTGGTTTGGATAGAACCCTGAGGGCTTTAATACGGTCGGTTTGGATAGAACCCTGAGGGCTTTATTACTGTCGGTTTGGATAGAACCATGAGGGCTTTAATACTGTCGGTTTGGATAGAACCCTGAGGGTTTTAATTCGGTTGGTCTGGATAGAACCCTGAGGGTTTTAATACGGTCGGTTTGGATAGAACCCTGAGGGTTTTAATACGGTTGGTCTGGAATGCTAATAAAGAAACGTGTTGTTATCCCTACTTCCGTTCTCCTCTGCCGCCAAGAGTCTGGCTGAATATCTCTCATGGAGGCAGCGTTCTCTTTTGTCTCTGGCACTGTTTCCAATCTTTGCGTGTGTTTGTGGCTTGGGCTCACACGTCCCAGCGTCCTCCTGTGCGTCAGATCTCTCTCTGTGGATAGTGGTCGTCAAAGCAAACACAGTGAGCTGCTGAACATCCCATGTGATTAGTCAAAGGAAAGGTGGCACCCTGGTACAGCTGCAGAATGGCAGGCATGCTTTCTGTTGTCTCTGCCAATGCCCATGTCTGCTTGTTGCTGTTATGCTGCTGTTTTGTCCTTTCCCTCAGATTCTGGACACTGAAGGCTAAAGCCCTGAACTGAACTTTGACTTTGCCAAAACATTTTCTAAAGATGGATTGCTGTGGAAACCCAACATAAATTAATCTAGCTTTGATTACATTTGATTCAGTTTCTATGCTATCAATAACGGTATTTCATGTCTTGAAGTCAGCCACAAAGTAGCTTAAAGAAATCAAACACCTTTAAAATGTCTGTCAAGTTGCACTGGAGCTTGAAAAAGTCATTGAGACTGAAAAGCCAGACTTGGCTCTCTGCTATTATGAAAATCCATCTGCACTCTGGGCCTTTGAAAAGATCATTGTGAAAAGCCGACAGATTTTCTATTGAATTATAAAAGTTTAACTTTGTGGATGGAGAGATTGTACAGCAAGCGTTTGCAGCCAGAGATGTGTGTGTGTGTGTGTGTGTGTGTGTGTGTGTGGGTGTGTGTGTGTGTGTGTGTGTGTGTGTGTGTGTGTGTGTGTGTGTGTGTGTGTGTGTGTGTGTGTGTGTGTGTGTGTGTGTGTGTGTGTGTGTGTGTGTGTGTGTGTGTGTGCGCGCGTCTTCAAAATGGGTAGTTGATCTGCTCTGTGCATTGCAGCCTCGCACACTGTGATGATGAGTTGAGGAAGAGGATGAGAAAGAGGAAGACAATAAGGAAGAGGCCATGTGTTACAGTCAGCAGGTGATGACGTTGTCTATTCTTATTCCCTTTAGAGGTGGCTGTGCTGTGCTCAGGCTCAGTGTTGTTTAACAGAAGGTATGCAGTAATTAGACAGAGGTTAAGGGAGTGTGTGACCTTTCTCTCCCGTCTCCATACATCTCTCAGAAGGACGGCAACTAAGTGTCGCCTTGTTTTCTTACAATTAAAATCGCCCAATCACTCCCTCCTGCATCTCCACCTCATTCACTGTTTACTCTCCTCCCTCACTCTCTTTCTCTCTCTCTTTAATAACCCTCCCACCCACCTTTACTCTCTTTCTGGCATCTCTCTCTTCCCTTTACCCTCTCTCTTTCTCTTTCCCGATTTCTCTCCTTCTTTCTCTCTTTCGCTCTCTCTCCCTTTCTCTGAGTTCCCACTGTTCTCTCATAACTATGGAATGCCTCCCTCCCCTGGTCGTTCTGAACAGAAGAGAAAGGCCAGTACTGTTGATGAGAGTCCGTTCCACAGCAAGGACTGTAATGATGGCTATCTCTCTATTCACACCCAGACCCTGCATTAGACACACATGGAACTGCTGCAAATGACTTCTCTCACTCTCTGCAGTCATGTACTTAATGACAAATCCACACTCCATTATTTAGTGAGGAAACGATCATTTCCCCCTCTTCTTTGTTTGAGGAGTCTTTGTTCGAACAGCACTGCTTGCTGAGATTCATTTTGGGTTTTGCAGTCGTGTTGGTTGCTAGTGAACGGTGTGGCGCTATAACGCTGTGTGCTTTTCTCAGGGGGCTGAATGTACACAAGGCTTTTATTTATTCTTATCTATGTTTATCTTATCTGGGTTTGCTCTACGTCATTCTACGGGGCTATATCTAGTCCAGGTTGCTGCGCTCACTTTGAACCCCCGCTGCATGTCTGTATTTATTTCCCAGTCTTGGCAGAGCACCTTGGCCTGAACAATAGCCATGGTAGTGATGGCTTTGTCAGTGTAGTGTCTCAAAGTGAAGTAGCGCTCTGTTTTATTGGACTTCTCAACACTGTGTATGACAGTGGCCTAGATTTGGCACGAGGGACTACCGTCACTTTTCCAATGAGAAACGCTCAGTTTGTGTTTTCTGTTGCAAACCGTTTTGCTACAGTGTGCCCTAATGAATACGGGCGTGTAGTCCCTATTAGCAGCATGTGATCCAATACACTGGGTCCTCAGCCTCCTGAGCCTGACGCTGCTACGCCGGGCTGGCTCCTGCATACATTACCATGAGTGATGGGCCTCCATTGTTCTAACTTGAAAGGATCCACGGTTATTCTGATGAGCCGTGGGAAAAGGCCACATTGCTAAGCTTCCTCTCCTCTCTTTTATTTTTCTCTCTCCCTCTTTCACTTTCCCCTCTCTCTCTCCCTCTCTCTCTCTCTCTCTCTCACTCTCTCTCCCTCTTTCCCACTCTCTCTCTCTCTCTCTCTCTCTCCCCCTCTCTCTCTCTCTCTCTCTCTCTCTCTCCCTCTCTCCCTCTCCCCCTCTCTCCCTCTCTCCCTCTTTCACTTTCCCCTTTCGCTCTCCCTCACTCTCTCCCCCCTCTCTCCCCCTCTCTCTCTCCCTCTCTCTCTCTCTCTCTCTCTCTCTCTCCCTCTCTCCCTCTCCCCCTCTCTCCCTCTCTCCCTCTTTCACTTTCCCCTTTCGCTCTCCCTCACTCTCTCCCCCCTCTCTCCCCCTCTCTCTCTCCCTCTCTCTCTCTCTCTCTCTCTCTCTCTCTCCCTCTCTCCCTCTCCCCCTCTCTCCCTCTCTCTCTCTCTCTCTCTCTCTCTCTCCCTCTCCCTCACTCTCTCCCCCTCTCTCCCCCTCTCTCTCTCCCCCTCTCTCTCTCCCTCACTCTCTCCCCCCTCTTTTTCTTTGCCAGTCCTCTCTGATTGTTGTCATCCTCTCTGCACACAAAGACCACATGTGGAGGGATGACTATGGTGCTTTTCTGTGATGAGCAAACCTTGGCAGGGACAGCCCTGCTATCCCAGAGTGCACTGCACTACTAACAATATTACACTCCTCTAATTGGTAAGCTAAATAACACTAAGTTGCCATTCAGTGATAAAACCCCAACAAAACATATGTGTTTTAATTCGCAGTGCATAGTCCCAGAATGGTCTACACTAGGAACACATTAGGAATCATGTTGTGTGTGTGTGATGCACTCGTGCAAATTGCTGTCTCTTATTAGACCCAAGGTACGGTAAATAGGACAGTGTGTTGTTGTTTTTGGTGACAGCCTTGGGAGATGTGAGTGAGTGATGCAGTTGACACAAGGCTGCGTTAACTGATAGAGGTCCTCTTTATTAAACTGATAATGTCCTCTTTATTCACTGTTCCTCTATAGAGACTGTCTGTTAACTGATAGGGGTCCTCTTTATTCACTGTTTCTCTATAGAGACTGTCTGTTAACTGATAGGGGTCCTCTTTATTCACTGTTCCTCTATATAGACTGTGTTAACTTATAGAGGTCCTCTTTATTAAACTGATAACGTCCTCTTTATTCACTGTTCCTCTATAGAGACTGTGTTAACTGATAACGTCCTCTTTATTCACTGTTTCTCTATAGAGACTGTGTTAACTGATAGAGGTCCTCTTTATTCACTGTTCCTCTATATAGACTGTGTTAACTTATAGAGGTCCTCTTTATTAAACTGATAACGTCCTCTTTATTCACTGTTCCTCTATAGAGACTGTGTTAACTGATAACGTCCTCTTTATTCACTGTTCCTCTATAGAGACTGTGTTAACTGATAACGTCCTCTTTATTCACTGTTCCTTTATAGAGACTGTGTTAACTGATAACGTCCTCTTTATTCACTGTTTCTCTATAGAGACTGTGTTAACTGATAGAGGTCCTCTTTATTCACTGTTCCTCTATAGAGACTGTGTTAACTGATAGAGGTCCTCTTTATTCACTGTTCCTCTATAGAGACTGTGTTAACTGATAGAGGTCCTCTTTATTCACTGTTCCTCTATATTGACTGTCTGTTAACTGATAGAGGTCCTCTTTATTCACTGTTCCTCTATATTGACTGTCTGTTAACTGATAGAGGTCCTCTTTATTCACTGTTCCTCTATATTGACTGTCTGTTAACTGATAGAGGTCCTCTTTATTCACTGTTTCTCTATATTGACTGTCTGTTAACTGATAGAGGTCCTCTTTATTCACTGTTCCTCTATATAGACTGTCTGTTAACTGATAGAGGTCCTCTTTATTCACTGGTCCTCTATAGAGACTGTGTTAACTGATAGAGGTCCTCTTTATTCACTGTTCCTCTATATAGGCTGTGTTAACTGATAGAAGTCCTCTATATAGACTGTCTGTTAACTGATATAGGTCCTCTTTATTCACTGTTCCTCTATAGAGACTGTGTTAACTGATGGAGGCCCTCTTTATTCACTGTTCCTCTATATAGACTGTCTGTTAACTGATAGGGTCCTCTTTATTCACTGTTCCTCTATATAGACTGTGTTAACTGATAGAGGTTCTCTTTATTCACTGTTCCTCTATAGAGACTGTGTTAACTGATAGTGGTCCTCTTTATTCACTGTTCCTCTATATAGACTGGGTTGACTGATAGAGGGCCTCTTTATTCACTGTTCCTCTGTATAGACTGTGTTAACTGATGGAGGCCCTCTTTATTCACTGTTCCTCTATATAGACTGTGTTAACTGATAGAGGTCCTCTTTATTCACTGTTCCTCTGTATAGACTGTTAACTGATGGAGGCCCTCTTTATTCACTGTTCCTCTATAGAGACTGTTTTAACTGATAGAGGTCCTCTTTATTTACTGTTCCTCTATATAGACTGTCTGTTAACTGATAGGGGTCCTCTTTATTCACTGTTCCTCTATAGAGACTGTGTTAACTGATAGAGGTCCTCTTTATTCACTGTTCCTCTATATAGACTGTCTGTTAACTGATAGAGGGCCTCTTTATTCACTGTTCCTCTATAGAGACTGTCTGTTAACTGATAGGGGTCCTCTTTATTCACTGTTCCTCTATAGAGACTGTCTGTTAACTGATAGGGGTCCTCTTTATTCACTGTTCCTCTATATAGACTGTGTTAACTGATAGAGGGCCTCTTTATTCACTGTTCCTCTATATAGACTGTCTGTTAACTGATAGGGGCCCTCGGAGTGTGGTGTCAGGAAAATAACCTCACACTCAACGTCAACAAAACTAAGGAGATGATTGTGGACTTCAGGAAACAGCAGAGGGAACACCCCCCTATCCACATCGATGGAACAGTAGTGGAGAGGGTAGCAAGTTTTAAGTTCCTCGGCATACACATCACAGACAAACTGAATTGGTCCACTCACACAGACCGCATCGTGAAGAAGGCGCAGCAGGCCTCTTCAACCTCAGGAGGCTGAAGAAATTTGGCTTGTCACCAAAAGCACTCACAAACTTCTACAGATGCACAATCGAGAGCATCCTGGCGGGCTGTATCACCGCCTGGTATGGCAACTGCACCGCCCTCAACCGTAAGGCTCTCCAGAGGGTAGTGAGGTCTGCACAACGCATCACCGGGGGCAAACTACCTGCCCTCCAGGACACCTACACCACCCGATGTCACAGGAAGGCCATAAAGATCATCAAGGACATCAACCACCCGAGCCACTGCCTGTTCACCCCGCTATCATCCAGAAGGCGAGGTCAGTACAGGTGCATCAAAGCTGGGACCGAGAGACTGAAAAACAGCTTCTATCTCAAGGCCATCAGACTGTTAAACAGCCACCACTAACACTGAGTGGCTGCTGCCAACACACTGACACTGACTCAACTTCAGCCACTTTAATAATGGGAATTGATGGGAAATGATGTAAATATATCACTAGCCACTTTAAACAATGCTACCTTATATAATGTTACTTACCCTACATTATTCATCTCATATGCATACGTATATACTGTACTCTATATCATCGACTGTATCCTTATGTAATACATGTATCACTAGCCACTTTAAACTATGCCACTTTGTTTACATACTCATCTCATTTGTACATACTGTACTCGATACCATCTACTGTATCTTGCCTATGCTGCTCTGTACCATCACTCATTCATATATCCTTATGTACATATTCTTTATCCCCTTACACTGTGTACAAGACAGTAGCTTTGGACTTGTTATTACTGCACTGTCGGAACTAGAAGCACAAGCATTTCGCTACACTCGCATTAACATCTGCTAACCATGTGTATGTGACAAATCAAATTTGATTTGATTGATTTGATTTGATTTATTCACTGTTCCTCTATAGAGACTGTGTTAACTGATAGAGGGCCTCTTTATTAAACTGATAATGTCCTCTTTATTCACTGTTCCTCTATAGAGACTGTCTGTTAACTGATAGGGGTCCTCTTTATTCACTGTTCCTCTATATAGACTGTGTTAACTGATAGAGGGCCTCTTTATTCACTGTACCTTTTTATATTGACAGTGTTTACTTATGGAGGTCCTCTTGAAGCCCACTCGGGTCTCACCTCCCTCACCTGTCTCCTCATGAATTGACTAGGCTGCTCCTTGTCATAGCAACCTAGGGTCATGATAGACTCTGTCTGGTTTGGAGATCACTCTATTTTCTATCACAAGCTGTGTGTGTGTGTGTGGTGTGTCTGTGTCCTTGGCATCGTGTACGTGAATGTCTGTGCGTGTGGGTTTCCATATGAGATGAACGGCGTGCTCTGAACCACGGTGGGGCAGCGTCCACATTTTAAAGCCACTGACTTATCTGGGTCACAAGGTTTAATTGGATCCTTCTTTACGGAGAGGCGGCGACCCGTTCACAACGTAAACAAATCGCAGGAGCTATCAGACGACCATTTCCAAACGGATCCAATCAGAGGCCCATTACCCGTCCTATAGCCCTGCGCCTGGCTAGAGAGGAAGCAGGGAGCCATATCATAGACATCGTAGAGGGGCCTTTGTTGTATTAGAGGGTCATCAGGTTAGACATTCCCTGACTATACAACACAACACTCTTCTGTTTATCGCACACATTGAAGCTGACACAATACGATACTCCAGGCCTGTGTTATTAGGCCCCGCTTTCTTTTGCTCTGGAGTAATGGCATTGTATCAATATGAGCTACTGCTCTGCTGACCAAGGGTGTCATTCTGTAAGGCAAGGTGATACTAGAGCCGTATTTACTGATATCGTAGGCCTAGAATTACATTCGCTGTTTATAGGCACCGATTCCCATATATCTAATGAGATGTCACATCCAATATGGCCGCCGTCTCCTCTATACACACCAGACTGGTAAACAATGAATGTGCCCTATCTATTTAGGCTATACAAGGCTTTCTGCTGCAGTGAGGCACAGAGACAACTCTAAACACTCTGAGATGGAACATTCTCTTCCTTTCCCTTCCTGTGTGAATGCCTCTCTGTGTTTAAGTGCCTCACTGAAGAATACCATTCCTGCTCTCCTGGTCTCACGCCGTCGTTTCTTTACTTCATCCTGACACTCGCATGCACAGAGGTGTGTTTGTGCGTGCGTGTGAAAGCGATAAATTCATGGAATAATTTTTCTAGCCTCTCTCTCTCTCTCTCTCTCTCTCTCTCTCTCTCTCTCCTCTCTCTGCCTCTCTCTCTGCCTCTCTCTCTGCCTCTCTCTGCCTCTCTCTCTGCCTCTTTCTCTTTCTATTTGCCAGGGAGCAGAAAGTAGGTCAGAAACTGTGGCAGTGTTGGTGAAGAGTAAACAGGCTTCAACGGCCAGGCAGGGATGTGATGTGTGTCAAGTAGTTCTAGAGTGCCGCGGCCCACAGTGCACTGCTCCCCGCCACTAATGAGGCCGAACGGATAGATGGAGGCCTTTAAACATATCTGTCCAATACATTCCAGCTCATGCAGCACCATGCGAATCACAAGAGGACTGCCTCAAGGCTTGGAGAGCATCCCCAATGAAATACAGTTGGAGAAAGTCAGATTTACTCTTATCCATGGCATTATGGTTAAGAATCATAGGATATCATAGGCTGTTGTTTAGCTACAGTTTGTGTGCTAGCCCTCCCTGCCACAGGAAGTCTTTGGAATGTAAACTATGCATCTGGAACAGACATAGATGTTTGGCTGCTATGACAGATGTGAAACTTCATCTCAGCTTTAGAAATCATCCATGCAGATATTGTTCCCTCGTTCCTATTCAGTAACACAGCAATTGAGAATTTACATTTACATGACACCAGTAACACAATCGGAGCCTGCAGCAAAGTTGCGTGACGCATTAATGATATTGGAGGTTAATCATCAGGTGCTTTGTGCCAAGGAACACAAGCAAATGCCCCAGAGCAAGTCTCATCTCCCTCTTGGAAATGAAACGGCAATCTGCCTGCATTATAGATCCTGTTTCAGATAAGGTTTCATGCCACCTGCCACCTGTTAATTCATATTGGAAGTCAGAGTCAGAGTTACTTTACCTCTTGTACTCACCTGTCCAGATGTTATCAACTCTAACACATACAGACTGGGCTGAACTAACTTCTTCCATGTCCAGGATTTAACAGGCTGGAATCAGCAGAACCTCGCAGGGATGGGTGGTCCACAGTTGAGACGTGAGCGTCTGACCACAGGAAGGCACCCAGAATAAGAGGGGAGCACAGCTGGCCTCGTCTAAGGCCGTCTCAGGTCCCATGAGCGATGGACAGAGAGTTGGAGCCTCGCGCTGCCTTGGCCTGGGCTAACAGAAATATGAAGGAAGGGCGAGTGGGAACAATCCTGACTGATTATGCGGAGCGTCGCCTGGTATGACGGATCTCCTTGGCTCCAGCGATGCCGGGCCCGTCTAGACCGGACTCTGGAAGATAGATAAACCATTCTGCCTTCTAGTCCCTGGGTTGTAGCCGATTCATCAGACCGGCCCACAGCGGAGGAGTTATGTGCCATAAACTGATGAAATACCCAGCTGGGGTGAGCTGTGGGAAATGACAAGGGAGGGCCCCGCACTTTATATATCGCCTGCACTCACTTTTTCTTTATTGATTTATTTCTATATTATTTTCCGATATTGACTTTGCTCTCGCTGGGAATCGTGATTACTGTTGAGGAATGGCAAGCTGGTCGGCTGGGGACTTCTCTCTCTGTGCTTCAATACTGCTCAGTCACCTCGCCTTCACTGTGTCTCACCTAGACTTTGCTCCCCATCTCCTCAGTCAGGGAAAACCAATGGAGATTGTCTTTGGGATTATCCACCAGGAAAACAGTGTGGACCGGAGCGTTGGTTTTGGCGGTGTTGATGTGTTATATGTTAGCTAAGCTCATAAGCCATCCCCTTCCTTGTCTTTGTTTTCTTATTGGCTTAAAGCAATTAAAATCTCCGGGGTGGTGGCTTGGTTTCTGGGGGCTTGTCGGGGAGCGCTCTCTCTGGGGAGAATAGTGAAGGACTGCCAGCCTGCTTTATGAACAGGGATTAATAACTCTCCCAGTTAATAAGGACAAGTTGCACAGAGACAGGGACGAAAGTTTGGGGTTTTGCATTGATTAAGTTATGACATACTTTCCCTCTGTCAGTGGAAAGGCACTGTGGGACTCTAGTGGAAGCTGGTGGTACTGCTGGAGGAGAGTCATTTTCCCCTGACCTTTTTATTAGAAGTGTGAATAAATTGTCGTGGATTGGAATTGTGAGATGTGATAAAGGTATGCTTGAATAATGTAAATGAATAGAGAGACCAGCTGGATGGAAGTGCTATGGTATTAATAGGGTTGTTTGCAAACCCAGGAAACTGTGGCAAGTAGACTCACTTTCCAATGTTTGTGTGTGTGTGTGTGCCCCAGTTTCTCTCTGTTGGAGCTGAAGTAGGTGTTGGAATTCAATCAGATATCGCTGTACTCAGCAGATTGGATTTAGTCATAGAAGTGTTTCCTATATTCCATCAGTCGAGAGAGAGAGGTAGAGAGAAAGAGAGAGACTGTCACCCTAGTTAATAGTAGAGTGAGACATCTCTGAGGTCTAACTAGGAAACAAAATAAGCTCTGAATGTTCTAGAAATGGAGCTGTTGTCAGTCTGAACTGTGCAACTCTGTAACCTTTTGTCTGGCTTGGTACTGCTGTGTTGCTGAGCCAGTGTAGCTGTGAATGCAGGGAGGGTCAGCTGAAGAGAGACTGTGTGTAAGTATGGATGCGCGCGTGTGGGGGGCTCTGTTTTCTGTCTGTCACTGGGAGAGGCAGCCTGCTTGCCAATGGCACACACCACACGCTTCATAATGACATTATACACTCAACCTCCACAGAGTTCAGACCTCCACAGAGTTCAGACCTCCACAGAGTTCAGACCTCCACAGAGTTCGGACCACCGTTACTGTATTAGCACTCCCTCTCTCTGGGGGAGATCTGATCTTTCTCTCTGTTATCTACATCTCTGCCTAGCTCTCTCTCTCACTCTGTCTATCTCCCTGTTTTCATCAACTCCCCTCTCTCTCTCTCTCTCTCTCTCTACCTCTCTCTCTCTCTTTTCTCTTATTTTTTGTTCATTTTTCCTGTGATGTGATCGATAAAGGGCTAACCTTTTCATCTGGCCCACTGGACTTCACAGAGGCAGCAGTAGAACAGGCAGCAAGAAAAAACCTGAAGGGAAATTACCTGCTAGACTACAGTATGACCTGCTAGACTACAGTATGACCTGCTAGGCTACAGTATGACCTGCTGGACTACAGTATGACCTGCTAGACTACAGTATGACCTGCTAGACTACAGTATGACCTGCTAGACTACAGTATGACCTGCTAGGCTACAGTATGACCTGCTAGGCTACAGTATGACCTGCTAGGCTACAGTATGACCTGCTAGACTACAGTATGACCTGCTAGACTACAGTATGACCTGCTAGACTACAGTATGACCTGCTAGGCTACAGTATGACCTGCTAGACTACAGTATGACCTGCTAGGCTACAGTATGACCTGCTAGACTACAGTATGACCTGCTAGGCTACAGTATGACCTGCTAGACTACAGTATGACCTGCTAGGCTACAGTATGACCTGCTAGACTACAGTATGACCTGCTAGACTACAGTATGACCTGCTAGACTACATTATGACCTGCTGGACTACAGTATGACCTGCTAGGCTACAGTATGACCTGCTAGACTACAGTATGACCTGCTAAGTTACAGTATGACCTGCTAGACTACAGTATGACCTGCTAAGTTACAGTATGACCTGCTAGACTACAGTATGACCTGCTAGACTACAGTATGATCTGCTAGACTACAGTATGACCTGCTAGACTACAGTATGACCTGCTAAGTTACAGTATGACCTGCTAAGTTACAGTATGACCTGCTAGACTACATTATGACCTGCTAGACTACAGTATGACCTGCTAACAGTATGACCTGCTAAGTTACAGTATGACCTGCTAGACTACAGTATGACCTGCTAAGTTACAGTATGACCTGCTAGACTACAGTATGACCTGCTAGACTACAGTATGATCTGCTAGACTACAGTATGACCTGCTAGACTACAGTATGACCTGCTAAGTTACAGTATGACCTGCTAGACTACAGTATGACCTGCTAAGTTACAGTATGACTTGCTAGACTACAGTATGACCTGCTAGACTACAGTATGATCTGCTAGACTACAGTATGACCTGCTAGACTACAGTATGACCTGCTAAGTTACAGTATGACCTGCTAGACTACAGTATGACCTGCTAGACTACAGTATGACCTGCTAAGTTACAGTATGACCTGCTAAGTTACAGTATGGCCTGCTAGACTACAGTATGACCTGCTAAGTTACAGTATGACCTGCTAGACTACAGAATGACCTGCTAGACTACAGTATGACCTGCTGGACTACAGTATGACCTGCTAGGCTACAGTATGACCTGCTAAGTTACAGTATGACCTGCTAGACTATAGTAGGACCTGCCTGCTAAATTACAGTATGACTTGCTGGTCTGCAGCATGACCTGCTAGGCTACAGTATGATCTGCTAAGCTACAGTATGACCTGCTAGACTACAGTATGACCTGCTGGACTACAGTATGACCTGCTAAGTTACAGTATGACCTGCTAGACTACAGTATGACCTGCTAGACTACAGTATGACCTGCTAGGCTACAGTATGACCTGCTAGACTACAGTATGATCTGCTAGACTACAGTATGACCTGCTAGACTACAGTATGACCTGCTAAGTTACAGTATGACCTGCTAGACTACAGTATGACCTGCTAAGTTACAGTATGACTTGCTAGACTACAGTATGACCTGCTAGACTACAGTATGATCTGTTAGACTACAGTATGACCTGCTAGACTACAGTATGACCTGCTAAGTTACAGTATGACCTGCTAGACTACAGTATGACCTGCTAAGTTACAGTATGACCGGCTAAGTTACAGTATGACATGCTAGACTACAGTATGACCTGCTAAGTTACAGTATGACCTGCTAGACTACAGTATGACCTGCTAGACTACAGTATGACCTGCTGGACTACAGTATGACCTGCTAGGCTACAGTATGACCTGCTAAGTTACAGTATGACCTGCTAGACTATAGTAGGACCTGCCTGCTAAATTACAGTATGACTTGCTGGTCTGCAGCATGACCTGCTAGGCTACAGTATGATCTGCTAAGCTACAGTATGACCTGCTAGACTACAGTATGACCTGCTGGACTACAGTATGACCTGCTAAGTTACAGTATGACCTGCTAAGTTACAGTATGACCTGCTAGACTACAGTATGACCTGCTAGACTACAGTATGACCTTCTAGACTACAGTATGACCTGCTAGGCTACAGTATGACCTGCTAGACTACAGTATGACCTGCTAGACTACAGTATGACCTGCTAGACTACAGTATGACCTGCTAGACTACATTATGACCTGCTGGACTACAGTATGACCTGCTAGGCTACAGTATGACCTGCTAGACTACAGTATGACCTGCTAAGTTACAGTATGACCTGCTAGACTACAGTATGACCTGCTAAGTTACAGTATGACCTGCTAGACTACAGTATGACCTGCTAGACTACAGTATGATCTGCTAGACTACAGTATGACCTGCTAAGTTACAGTATGACTTGCTAGACTACAGTATGACCTGCTAGACTACAGTATGACCTGCTAGACTACAGTATGACCTGCTAAGTTACAGTATGGCCTGCTAGACTACAGTATGACCTGCTAAATTACAGTATGACCTGCTAGACTACAGTATGACCTGCTAAGTTACAGTATGACTTGCTAGACTACAGTATGACCTGCTAGACTACAGTATGATCTGCTAGACTACAGTATGACCTGCTAGACTACAGTATGACCTGCTAAGTTACAGTATGACCTGCTAGACTACAGTATGACCTGCTAGACTACAGTATGACCTGCTAAGTTACAGTATGACCTGCTAAGTTACAGTATGACCTGCTAGACTACAGTATGACCTGCTAAGTTACAGTATGACCTGCTAGACTACAGTATGACCTGCTAGACTACAGTATGACCTGCTGGACTACAGTATGACCTGCTAGGCTACAGTATGACCTGCTAAGTTACAGTATGACCTGTTAGACTATAGTAGGACCTGCCTGCTAAATTACAGTATGACTTGCTGGTCTGCAGCATGACCTGCTAGGCTACAGTATGATCTGCTAGGCTACAGTATGATCTGCTAGGCTACAGTATGACCTGCTAGACTACAGTATGACATGCCTGCTAAGTTACAGTATGACTTGCTAAGCTACAGTATGACTTGCTGTTCTGCAGTATTACCTGCTAGGCCACAGTATGACCTGCTAGGCCACCTGCTAGGACTACAGTATGACCTGCTAGGCTACAGTATGACCTGCTCGGCTAAAGTATGATCTGCTAGGCTACAGTATGACCTGCTAGATTACAGTATGGCCTGCTAAGCTACAATATGACCTGCTAGACTACAGTATGACCTGCTCAGCTACAGTATGAGAGACGTGAGCACTGAGCAATACCTTAGTATGAGTAGAGTTTGCCTCGAGACACCCCTGTCTCCTGTCTCTCTCTGTCTCTCTCTCTCTCTCTCTCTCTCTCTCTCTCTCTCTCTCGCGCCTTTATCTCGCTCTCTCCTGTATCTCTTTCTCTCTCGCTTTCACTGTGGGTGACTTGGCACAACTAGGCAGATTTCAAGGTTTCCTCCACCCGTTTGCCATGTTCATTTCTAGAGGCATCCGTTTGGAGTGGTTGTGAAATTAAGTGTTGGCAGCGCAGGCTGCTCTCCCCAGTGACGACCGTTCTTTAACACATTACAACAGCAACACTCTGGCTCATTGAGATATGAGGATGTATGCTACACACTACACACACACACACACACACACACACACACACACACACACACACACACACACACACACACACACACACACACACACACACACACACACACAGTATACCTAACTGAATAGCTGACACTGTGCTTCACAGGAGGTTGGTGACACCTTAATTGGGGAGCAGACTCGTTCTAATGACTGGAGCTGAATCAGTGGAATGGTATCAAACTCATCAAACACATGGTTTCCATGGTTTCCAGGGGTTTGATGCCATTCCATTTGCTCCATTTCAGCCATTATTATGAGCCGTCCTCCCCTCAGCGGCCTCCACTGCTGTGCTTATACGATATGTTTCAGGGGAGACTGAAAGCATTCTTTGTTGTTGACTGGTAGCATTACACCATAACACAAGATGTGTGGGACTGTAATGTGTCTGTGTTTTTCTGTAATGTATGGAGGTGTTTAGTGAGCAGCTGTAGAAGTGTCCTCTTGTCATTGGACAGCTGGTACAGTTACGTCTCACAGGCATGGCAGATCCTTTTAACTCTGACTGGTG